>NC_141755.1:26102530-26402530 GCF_982258835.1 Parasteatoda tepidariorum | reverse complement strand
TGACTAATTCTCTTATTTCCAATCATCTTTCCTCTTTAATGCATTACTCTCTTGAATTCTGTATAATGGGTCTTTAGAAAATTTAAATATTTTAATGTCAGATAACAAATTAGTGCTTCAACACAAAGTGTAAGCTGAACAACTGCTTCAACTTGCAAATGAATTTTTTGTCATCAAAACTACACACAAAAAAAAAGTCGAAAGATGATGTTAAAGAAAAAATAGAAATCAATACAAGTGAATCTTCTACCGGAAGTTGAAACAACATCTGCAAATACTGTTCTCTACCGTTCAGAGCAAGAACACGGTCGAGAATAAAGTCAATAAAAAAGTATGAGATTGTTTTACCTGAACTAACCTAGAAAAGTAAACTAAAAATAAATTACTTTCATGAATGTTCAAAAAAATATGACATTACCATTTTTAATCTGTTTAAAACAAAAACATTAACAATTTAATTTAAACAATAGTCTTCATGTTAATCATATAGAAATATTTGTCATGAACATTTGATCTTGAACATTTGAAAACGAGATAACACTTCGAAGGGGATAGAGATGACAAACAAAATTTGATATGAATTGGTTTAGAATTGCTGATTTGTATAAGGATCTAGCAGTGATTTTTAGAAAGAAGAAAAAAACGTCTTCAATGATGTCTTTTGATTTTCGTTCTGTTTATTTATTTTTTACTTAAGTGCTAATTTTAAAATAATGTCTTTTTACAATTTTCGAAAATTCCAAAGTGATATTGTCACAGAAATTTCATAAACGCTAATTATTTTTCTTGTGTAATCTATGTCTGACGAATAAAATCTTTAAAGATTGATTTAGCACCGAATCTCTCTTTAGCTGTCAAACTTTTCAACTTCCATCAGCAGCTGATAACTGTTACAATTTTAAGAGAAGGTTAGGGGTAAATATATCTTCTTTCCTCTCCTCCAGAGCCATTGCTCTGAACTCAATCCTTTGGTGAGTAGAACACACCCTTGGGGAGGGTTGTCTGGTGTTCCTGCCTGTCCGTGGGACAGAGCAAAGAAATGAAATCAACGCCGCGGGAATAAATGATAAAGACCTACTATTGACTTCCTGTCCTGAGAGAAAGTGAGTGGTTCTTTCCTCCAACTTGATGAGCAGATTCATCGGCCAAAAGTCAACAAGCATTTTTGTCTTCTGTCTCTGTGTCCTCTCGGGTGTCAAGAGTCTGAAGAATTCCTGACTTTTATTCAAGGATTAAATTTTGTTCTAGAAAATCAACTGTGTAGGATATCCTTGAAGTTGTGGTTAGAATTTCATTCGAAATCGATTGACTACAATGAAGTTAATGTGTTTAAAATGGAACGAAATAATTAATTTAGTATAAATTGCTAGTCAATCTCATTCAAAATTGAGCATTTTAGTATCATAAGTTACAGACATTTTAATAATCAACAATTTCTATAAATTTAGTAGAATTATTACATAATGAATGAACTTAAGGAGGAAAAAAATTTAAAATGGCTTTGCTTCATCACGTCAGGAACAGGTTCTGAAGCAGAAGATATTCAAAAAAATTAATTGTCTCGGAATACCTTATTATTTTCTTGTAGCATCGTTTAATTTTCATTTGAATGACTCTGTTAAACAAGCTATGATCACGCACTATATTTAGACTTTCTAATGCAGTTCGCTACGCTGATTTCGAATCTGAAAATTGTTTGTTTTATCACGTCTGGTTTGGAAGATGTTCACCAAGAATAATTTTCATAACACAGAGCTTTATATTTATGATACATTGTTCTATTTTTATGTAACACCGTTTAATGTTCATTAAACACAGATTACTTTTATAGAAAACTTCTTGAATTTTGTTAAATTTAATAGAATTTGCTTTCACCGAATAAAAAAACTACACTTTTTGCCACAAACACAAAAGACTAGTGAAATTCTTTGTAATAAGTGGAATTTTGCTATAACCGCTTGAAAAAGGTCTGGAAAAAAAGCCTAAGTAGAAAAAACACGGAAAAAGAGCAAAGAAAAAAGTTTCGTAAAAAAAACAACACTGCTTTAACAATTACTTGAATTAAATTACCGAATTGCTTCAGGCTGTTAAACACGAATTTAAAGTAATTTAATATTTATTCAAATGCAATTAGATACTTTTTTGAAAACTAATTAATATACAAAGTTTAACTTGACATTTACGGAAACGAATTTTGAATGCATACTCAAAATTGCAGATGACGTAATTAGATAATATAATTAATTGTGTTATTGTATTTAATGTATCTATTAACAATTATACTATCAAAATGCTAATTTTGTGATAAGTAAAAAATATAAATGAAATTTATGAAATGTTTCATTTGAGTATAAAATTTTTTGAAAAAATTATTTCTTGGAAAATCATTAACTTCATATTATTTTGTCAGAATACAATGCCGGGATAGTCTGGTTGGCAATGCGCTGGACTCTCATTCGTGAGACCGGGAGTTCGAATCCAGGCGGCCGAAGACTTCCCTTGTATTTAATGGTGGCTGATGAACGTTAAATCTGTCGGATCACAAAATCCTCCATATTCCAATAGCAAATCATACCTTTGGGGGTACTGAATTGGAGATTGAGCGTTCTCTTGTTCTGGTCAAAATGACGATCTGTAGATGGATGAATGGGTCCGCTCAATAAATGGGTATAACGTATGGGTGTGGAAGAACTCGAATTCTTGACCATAGATGGCGCCACTTGAAAACAAGAGCAATCGCATCTCGTACCTTAATGCCTTACGACAACCACAACAGTACAATTATTACAATTACTGAGATTCAGAAAACTTCTTAAGATTCTTTCCCAATTAAGTAATATGAGGAGGGAAAATTTCTTTCATGAATTTATATTAATCTCTGTATTTTAGTTAATTTTTTTTAAAAAGATTTAATTCCATTAGCATAAGTATTTAGTAACATGAAATTAGTGTTTAATTTGCTCATCGGCTCAAATTGAAACTTGTGTTTACCCATTTACGCCCAGGCACAAATAGCAGTCTATATATGAAAAACGATTATCTGAAATAAATGATAATAATTATTGTTTATTGTTTTTTGGACTATTATTAAATTAGATAATAAAAAATAATGAATATTTACCAAAATTTATTTTTTGCCTGGAATTATCTTTGGATAAATGAATTTTATGGTCATGTGCAAAGTCTTTTTTTAATTCATTTAAAAAGTTCTCAATTTAGCGAATAATGCAAAAAGCAAATTTTTTGGGGTCTGATTTCACAACTTGAAATATCGTTTGCATCCATTAATGAGCGTATTTGAGTTCACCCTTACAGACTATTAAGATTGAGTCCAAGAAGATCCGATCACTAGATCAAAAATTATTCAGGGTGATCCGCTTTTTTGGAGTAATATGTATATATATATATATATATATATAAATAAATAAATACAAGAAAACACGAAGAAAGTTAAGAAAAACAATAAGTTTCATTTATTGCGCAAAAGCTGTAAGTAAACAGAACTCATTAGATAAGCTCAAAATGAAGATAAAACAAAGAAAAATAATAGACATATGAAAAGGGGGGGGAATAATAAGTAAAAAAATAAAAAACAACAGTTAAAAAAAAAGGAAAAAAAAAGGATGAAATTTTATTTAAAATTTTTTTACTTAAATAAACTTTCATCCTTTTTTTTTTTTAAACTGTTGTTTGTTATTTTTTTACTTATTATTCCCCCCCCCCCACTTTTCATATGTCTATTATTTTTCTTATTTTTATCTTCATTTTCTAACTTCCCATAAATTTTTTTATATCAATTTTTTTTTCTCAACCGGTGTAAGCATATGTAGAATATGCGCAGAGAGTATTATTTACAAAACTTCGCTTAAAAAAAATTTTTCCGTCAATAATTTGTTTATCCCAAGAAAATCTGTCATTTTCCTGGCTACTTTTATTTAGTGGTTTATAACCAAAATAGATAGAGCCAGCAATCAATATCTTATGTGAATTGATTGATTAGATACCCTCCTATATGAACATGCCTTGTCGCATGAATAAAGAACCAATTTTCTGGTCCAAAATCTGTTTCAAAAAATTTTTCAAGGTGAGTAGGTTTTTGTGTTGTCATTTTCCTGGCTTCTTGAAATCATTAATAACACAAACTACATAGGTTTATCTGAGTTATTTTACAAAATCAAGTTGTTTTCTGCGGAATATAAACGTCTTTGGCCAAAATATGAAATTAGAGTACAGTTACATGCTATGAAATGGCAAATTTGTCATTATCCTGGTTGTCATTCTCCTGGCTTATGAATGCCAGGACATTGAAGTGTTACCAGAAGTTAAGTTTTTTTAACTGCTAATACTGTAAGGAGGGAATGCAAATATTAACCAAGTACCAAGTTTATGTATGACTGTAATATGCTTGAATCTAATCAAAGTTATTTATTTATTTAATGATTGACTATTATACGCAATTTTTTTCTGTACATATTAGCAACAAATTTTTTTTCCTTCTACAGTGGATAAAAAGAATTAATTTAAGCAATTTATGGTCCATCTAACACAAAGGCTTAAGTTGAGTTACTTACTATTAACTTAAAATGACTATTTTTTAAACTTCTAAGCTAAATGTCATTTTCCTGACATTCAAGATTTGGCGAATTTCGATTTCATTTTTTTCTCGAGCAAATGTCAATAAACTACACTGCTGTCTATAAGATATTAATAAGTGTAACTAAAGAAGTATACAAAAAATTTTTCAGATTATTTTGAAGACTTTAAATTTGAAGAAATTTTTTTGTCCGAATTGTCTTGTTTAAAAAGAATCACCCATATATACATATATATATATATATTATTTGCTTGAGTTCTTTTAAGATAAACTTTATTTCTCGAGAAAGATTTAAATCGTTAATCTTGCTAATGGTCATTAGCCTAAATCGTGAAAGTAAGATTAACAGGAGTCGGCATAACGTTTCGTGTGTGAAGCCATCCTCAGCAAGTCAGCAAGTATTGATTTGTTTCAGGTCCAGGATAAAATGCTTTTCAGCTATTATGATTATGACTTATAATTATACAACTGTACTTAAGAACACGAGTTTTCTTTTTTAACCAAAACTCACAATCGTTGTACTAAACTATATTCTAAATTTATCTGAAACTATATTTTTCATAAAACTTTAATATCATAACTATAGAAATCTATTTTATGAAATTATTTGTTATCTCCAAAAAGTTAATTTAATCTCAAATATCCATGATATTTTAAACAAAACTTATGAGATGTAATATAAAAAGTTTATTAAAAAAAATCTCTTATTTTATAAAAAAACTTTTCTTGTAATTATGGAAGACGTTTCGTCTGCTACAATAATAAATCTTCAGTCAAAAATACATCCACATCTAAATATTTGCATTTAAGTACAATAAGCTAGATAAAAATATAACTATTTACTAATTAATTCCTTATCTTAAATACTTTTCGAATCTCTGGTTGTAGGAAATAAAAAAAGGGAGGGTGTCACAAAAAATATCAATTTTCCTAACTGGCAATTATTTGTGTAATGATGGTGAAAATCATAAATTTATATTGGCTAATGATGGATTGCTTACTAACTTAATAGTATTCAAACGTAACATTACAAAAGTAGTTACTGTTGCTGGGGTATCAATCAAAGAATATGGTTTTTCTTATTGATCCGCTATAAAAATCTATCAAACTATGTAAGGATTTTGCGTTAGCCAGAAATAAAGCTGGAACAACTTCAATTTCGGGGTGTTGGGCAGTCTTGATGGTCCCAAAAAAAGAATAATGATGGTTTGTGATGAAAAGTTATGTTGTTGTTGTTGTTTCTAATGCCACTTGCCCCACGGGCAAGCCTGCTTGGGGAAATCGAGCAAATTTAAAGCAGAGTGTGCGCTTCTTGTTTTTTTCAGTGGCGCCACTCAATGGCCAGGAATTCGTCTTCAGCTACACACGTCACAGCCCGTTTTTATACGGCGGACCCATTCATACATCCGTTCATTCATCCACAGATCGTAATTTTGACCTGAATCAGAGAATGATCGATCTCCAATCCAGTACCCCCAGAGGTATTGATTTGCTATGGGAACGTGGAGGACTTCGCGACTCGACAGATTTAACGTGCATCAGTCATCATTTACCACACGGAGAGTCTTCGGCAGGCGGGGCTCGAACCCACGAACTCTCGGACATGGGCCCAGTGAGCTACCGACCAGGCTATCCCGGCCATGAAAAGTTGTAACAGTAACCAGTACATTTTTTTTTGGATCATGATGGATTAGTTTTATTAGCCTATTACAAAATCCATCATACTGTATTGGGTATGCAAAGTTGGCCCACCGTAAAAAGGAGTTAGAAACTGACACAATTCCTAACTTGGGATGTTAAGCTGATTTGATGGGCCCATCAAGCAGTATGATGCTTTTGTTATGGGAATTTAAGATGATGACCATCACATTTTAGTTGGTCCATCGATGGAAAACCATCAAGATTTTTTTTCTTTGGTAGGTACATTAAGGGGCAACCTTTCTCAGGCATAAACAGACATATAAAACATGGTCTTATATATTTATTAACGTATATAATTAGTATTGAATAAGAAATCTCAAAAAAACTGCAGCGGATGATAGATAAATGATTAAAAATTGATTGAATACGCTGATGTGACAGATAAACAAGCAGGGTTGGATATAATTTTCTCATCTTTGAATGCACAGGATTCCTACACTGTACGTTTTTGTTGCATTCTTGATAACAGGTATATCTATCGAGTAATTAAATTATCGATAGATATGCCTGTTACATTTACATTAATTCTGCTTAAGTTCTTCTTTTGCATGATATTTGCTTCGCAATGTTTATTTGCAACAGCGTTGTGGCGGTTGAAGATCAATCCAAAAATTATAATTCGAAATTCTTAAATCAGAATCGGAAATAAATAAGACTTTCTCTCGTGCGAGCAAAACTATTTTTATTTGATCAAACAATTCCAGAGACTTTATAAAAATTTAAGACTCCTACCTGACCTATTAAGTCCATACATCCTAGATTGCTACCTGCTATTTTGAAAGTCAAAAATCAACATTCAGCGAAAAATTATGTTTAATAATCATAGAAAATATATTTTGTGTGATTTTGTAGGCTCAAAATGTCATCTGGATAAATTAATATGCATAGAAAATTTGAGCTTGTTACTTTACATTATTCTATAGTTAATCTCGCTCGAATTTCAAAAATATGTTCAGGGATAATTATAGGATAAAATTACGGGATAATCATTAACTTAAATGATCTTCAAAATTGAAATTGACTCTTGAAAATTGATTTTCGTACTCAATTAGCTCAATGAAAGGTTTAATTCGCTTATTATATGAATGTATAAAATTATCGTAAAAGCACTTAACTCAGATCACTAATCAAACTTTCAAAAGTCTAAGAGTAATGCATCATAAAACTCGTTAGTATGAATTCAAATATTTCAGCCTTAATACTGGGAATAATTTTAAATTTAATTATAGTTTTATAATGTTATTTTATTTTGAGGTATCTGGCTAGTTTAAACAATTTTTTAAATATTAATATAAAACTTTAAATGACTAGTTTATAAGGGTTTTTTATATGTTGAAACTCATAAAGCTAGAAAAAAAAATTATTATTAAGCTTTTAATGGCCATTTTTAGGTAAAAAAATAAGGCATTTTTCTGCATGTATGCTAAACACTGTAAAAAAATTTCCCGAAACAAAAAATTTGTTTTGAGGATTTTATTTAGAAGGCTATCAACTACGGGGGGTGGACAAAATAATGGAAGCACTTCTATACTAATAATTTTTTTTTCAAATTTCTCGAAAAATACTTAAAGAAACATTTCATAAATTCAAAAATGGTTAGATCATGTGATTTCTCGTACTTATCAATAAAGTTTAAAGCTTTAGAGGAACCAACAATAAATTACAGACGGAAAATAGTGTTTTCGAACACCCTATGACAAAAAATGCAGCAATAAATGTATAACTTGTGGCAGTTAAAACTCCTATACTATCAGAGCTGACCTATCAAGCAATATTGAAGCAAACAAGTTCGCAAGTTAACGTTTTGTTAGTATTAGTTATGTTATGTGCTTATGTTAGCTCTTTGCTCCAAAAATAAGTGATAAGTCGGCCTGTCTAATTCAGGGGCTCTAGTGGCAGTTATTTTAGTTATTATATGCAATAACTGTACAAAATTCTCGTAAGCCTAACTTAAATATGTATGGAGATATGGATATTGTTATAAAAAACAATTTTTTTTGTCTTACGTTTTTTGCTACTTTTTAAAAATATTTAATAAAATTAATTTTATTATCAAATTAATAATTCAATGAATTTTAAAGTAATAATTTTGTAACAAATTTTAAATTGCTCAATTTTTTTTAAAAATTTTATTGAATATTTATAAAGTTATAGCAAAAAAAAACTAAGACAAAAAAAATTAGTTTTTATAAAAACGCTCCTATCTCCAAAAATATTTCAGCTAGGCTTACGAAATGTTGTGCAATTATTTCACGTAACTACTAAAATAATTGCTATAAGTTACAAATTTATTGCTACATTTTTTTGGCATGGGGTGTTGAAAAACACTATTTTTGTAATTTATTCGTTCATTATATATATTTAATTATATCCGTTTGTAATTTATTGTCGGTCCCTCAAGCTGCTAAAAGCTTTAAACTTCATTGATAAGTATGAGAAATTGCATGATCTAAACACTTCCAAAGTTATAAAATGATTCTTCAAGTATTTCTTGAGAAATTTGAAAAAATTTATTAGTATTAAAGTGTTTCCATTATTTTATCCACTCCCTGATGTTTTGAACTATTATCTTAAAAGCAAGTGCATATACTACTGAGATAGAGATCAATGAAGTTAAAAAAGAAGTTGTTTTAAAAATTCTCGCACTTTTCTTTTCGAAAAAGCATGCATGAAAAAGGAAACTCTACATTTTTCCTTACTCTGCAATTCAAAACAGGTGTGCTATAATCATAAACACTTATGAAAAATTGCAAATAATTACTTTATAAATTATTTGAGATGTCGAGTTTAAGGTGGCGTGAAATGTGAAAAAAATCTGATTTTGAGATAAACAATTAAAGACTTAAAATCACTTGCCTATACATTGCTATCACCTTGCACAAGAACTACTATAATTTATTAAATAATTGGAGTACAAGCAAAAGAAAAGCACTTTTAGAAAGCTAAGAGTATAAGGATTCCAAATTTGCAATAAACTCAATTTCGAAACTTTTGTCCAAAAACCTGTTTTTGCACTAGTTTAAAACTATACCTTCAATAATTAATTGCACTATACCTTGAATTATCCATTTTCTCATGTAATTCTTTGGCACATAAAAGTTATTGCATATCATTTCTGAAAAAAATTGAATTATTTTAACTTAAAAAATTCAATAAGGTCACTCATTTATATTTGTGTTTGTATTTATTTTAGATATCATTTTTTTATTACTTTTCTTACAAATTTTCCTTCTTTCCTTGCAAATTTAAACTCTAGACAAGTCAAGTTCCTTACAACATGACTTGCAAACTCTTTGAAACTCTTTGCTTAGAATCTATCTTATTACCTTTTGTTGACTTTAAGGATACTTTAAATATTTCCGTTCAAAATCTGTTTTTATTATGTAATTCACCTGTTAAATATGATATTGAACTTGCAAATAAAAAATCGAACTCATACTACTTCCTCCAATTTCTTAAGCCAAACTCCTGAATATATTGGCCATGCCATGTTGGAGAAAATCGTCTTATTTTATCAACAACGTATTTGTATTATGAAGAAACAATTGTAGTTAAAACTGTATCAGAAATCAATTTTTTTTTCTTTCAGAAAAAAAGTACTAAAAAAGAACAATGTCCTTTACTACAAAAAAGCTTACTTTTCTCGTTAAAATTGTTTTTCTAACAGTGGTTTCTCAGAAAAAATAGCAATGTTTGGAGAAAGTGTTTTTTTTCTCATTATTTTCTTAGTCCTTTTTTAAAAAAAGACACAGCTTTTAGTTTCACAATATTTCAGCATGACAAATATGCAGTTAACGAAAATTTAAGGATAGATTTAACTAATGAAAGTTCTGTCTTCTGTAAAAACTGAAAGCAGTCATTGTACAATATATAAATGAACATTCTATGATCATTCATTGATTACTACTTGCTATCTTCTAACTAAACAGCTTTTTTTTCATAATATTTTGATATTCTTTTTTTTATTGATTAATAGATACTAATCTCTTAATTATCTGAATTTAAAACATATACACGTATTAAAAATACTATGCTTTTCATTTGGAGAAAAGTTTCTCACTCCAGAAAAGGAGCCTAATTCCCGTTTTCCAAATTGTGACATTCATTGATTTCAGATATATTCTCTTTGTAGGTGAAAAGTCCATCACGTCAAATTACACAAAACTTTTATCGGCAGTTCTTACTTGTATTTTTCTGCACGTAAAATCTTATTTTTTAATACAGCTATTGATTCGTAAGAGTCAATTGAAGCTGGAAACTTTCCTCAATGAAATATACTGGAAATTTTATTTAAAAATCATTTTTCGTTACTTAACTCCCTCTTTCGCAAAGGAATCCATAAATGATAACATTAAAATGTGATGCAGTATCATGAGCTGCACTTTCGAAAAACAAAGACGAAAGAACATGTTTAACTATTTTTAATACAACATCGTTACTAAATCAAGGTGGACTAATTTTATATTGCCTTGTTAGCCTCAAAGCAGTTCTCAGGCTTTCACATTATAAAATAATTCCATAGTAGTTAAAAAAATTCATAGTCTCAAATAGATATGTTTCAGCTTATAAAATTACGTATCAAGGGATATAATTTCTCGTGATTACATCATTTTTATGATCATTATACACTAGTTATCATAAATTAAGGAAAAATCACAAAAATAGCAATAATTCTCTGAAACATAAACTAATCAAAATGAAATTTAAATACGTAATCAAATATACGTTGCTAAGTAAAATCGCAATATGTAATTTAGAGGCGTTGCAATGGAATGACGTCATCTGCAATGAGCATATGCAATTATATATTTGATCTCAAACTTAGCCGTGATTCTGAAATTAAAAATTTGAGATAGCCAATTTGTAACAATGTTCTCTAAGCATAATTTGTCCGAAAAACTGTGATGGAGATCGATAGGAAGACTAGACGCAGAACTAAGTCAGATGGAAGGGGCCAGGTGGCTAATTGTGAGTCCTTCTGTGGTTCATAAACTTTGAAATCAATTTCTAACCACAGGTTTGGCTTCCAAAAAGTTCAGCCAAGGACAGTCAAATGCTACTACAAGCGCAGATGAATATTTATCGTTATATGCGCAAGGGAAGGAAACTGCAACTCTGAGTCACTCAGATCGTCACTTAGTGCAACCACTGGAAGATTGGTGCCAACGTCTACTGTTCATAGAATACTTAGCGAACGAGATTTGTTCGCTAGGCGACCGTCATTTGCGTTCCACTTCTGCCACGCCATTGAAAGGAGTGTTTGAGGAGAGCGCAGCAACATGTTTACTGGACGACTGGCCAATGTGTTGTTATCTTTACAGATGAGTCCAGGTTCAGCCTCCAAATCTATAGAAGGTAATGTTTGATTCGTAAAGAAACTGGAATCCGATATCCTCCATGAAACATCGATGAAAGAGATGCATACCAATGAGTCAATGACTGTGTGTGGGGTCGTATCACCTTGGGTGGACTCACATACTTGCATGTATTTCCACGTGGAACCAAGAATGCTGACGAGTATAGAGATGGCCTCCTTGGTGTTAATGTGTGACTTTTTACTGGTTCAATAGGTGTTGATTTCGTGCTGCAGAACACCGCATAGGGTTATTATAGTGGATGATTATCTTCAACAGCAAGTAATTCATGGCATGGACTGGCCAAAAAGATCATCAGACTTTAATCCTATCGAACACGATCGGGATGCTGTAGGGAGTCGTGTAGCTATTGTGATTTTTCCTCATCCGATCCTTGCCAGGCTTACAACTGTTTTCGAAGAACAATGGCTATCACTTCCAGCTGAATTGGTAAACTACATAATTAAACTACATAAAAGCATCTCCTATCGCTGTATGTGTTGTTTTGCTGCTAGGGGTGACCATACTCAATAACGAAGGTACTTTCTGTTTTTTAAATTGACACATCTGATTTACTCATTTCATACATATGCTAATTTCTGTAACACCATAGTTGTCTGGCTAATACGTTTTATGTTACTTTATACATTGTTGTATGCTAGAGGTGACCATACTCAATAACAAAGGTACTTTCTATTTTTTAAATTGACACATCTGATTTACTCATTTCATACATATGCTAATTTCTGTAACACCATAGTTGTCTGGCTAATACGTTTTATGTTACTTTATACATTATTGTATGCACTATAGTGTTTACCAGTTTCAATAAATTCTTTGCGTATTTTTTTGTGGTCCTTTTTATGAGTTTCCATTAATTTATGCTAACTAGTATAGTTTAAAATTTTCTTTAATTCATATTGATATGTTTTACCTATTAATGTACTATCAGAAATTTAATTTCTAATGATTGTCTTATGAATAATATAATTTGGAATTTTTATTAGCTCAAGCATTTATCAACGAAGTGCCAGCAGTTTCCAATTGTGTAATTATATGAACATTATAATCTAACTATTATCAATAATTTAAAAGAAAAATTAAATTTTGTTTTGTATTATTACAAAGTCTGCTGAAATAGATTGCAAAACACAATTATCAGTTTACTTAATAGCACAAACATCAATCTAAATTTTTCGATCTTAAAAAATGTTGCTCCATTGGCCTAAAGAAGTTTTAAAATTAACTAATGAGTTTCAAATATTTTACAAAACTAACCGCCGAATATTTATTACAAGCCATTAAATATTTTTATGCAAACCATTCTCAATTTGGTCAAACTTTCGTAAAAATACTAATTTCGAAGAAAGTTATAATAAAAGGTAACAGAAATTGCGGAAACTCTCAAAAATCTCATTACTTTGAAGTGCGTGCGAGCTTTAACATTCGATTGCCTCTTAATAATGTCATTAATAAGTTGAAATGGCTGGATGTTTCTGCAAAAGGCAGTAAGCTCACGTAGCGAGCGTAATTACTCATCGTCCGTAATTCAACTCATTCTCTCAAGTTGAGGCTCTGGTTCAGGTGGCTATTCCTAGAAGAGAACTCATGCTATTAATCTTCAGATAAACATTTATCCTCGGCTGCCGAGGATTCAATACTCTACTTGTTAATTAGCTCATAATTCCTTAACTTCTTTTTTTCGAATTAAGTTGTAATGTATGGTAGAGAAAAATTTATGAAAATTCAGTTTGGGAATGCAAATAAGTCGTAGCAGGAGTTTGTTGAAAAGTTTAATTATCAATTCCATTGCTTTAAAAATCCAATTCCAGTCCCTTTTTTGAAATATGCAAAGTCATACTTAAGAGAGTTAAATTTTTGTAAATCAAATATAAATAAATAAAAAGTGATTTTTTTTAATGTTTGCTAACATAATAAAATAATTTATATATTTTTTAGTTTAAGTATTCTAAAAAAATATTTTATGAGTGGAAAATTTTTCAATGATTAATGGGTTTAATTTGTGATATTTTTTACGGGGGAAAGAGATAACATTTTGGTTCCTATAAAAATTTTAAATTTAAATCTACATGAAAGGGACTAGATCAAACTAAAATAAATTTTTCAAAGCAAGTTAGCTGCCATTTTTTTTAATCGGTCACGTCTTTTTCTTAGTACGAAAAATTAACGAAAAAGCGATGAAAATTTGGGATTTGCCCAAAACAGAGGAAGAAGTTGCTAGATTCTTTCAAGAGAAAGACGTTTTGGCTGAAATCGCAACTTGTGATAAGAATCATGAAATGAAATTGCATATGGGAGATGAACATGGTTTCAGTCATCGAAAATGAGCTTTCTGAAGTGTGTGCGGTTTATTTATTGTTGCAGCGACGAATTAACTTCAGTTAAATGGTGTTCCGTTTCATGGAAATCATACTGCACTAGTAAGCTGGACGATGAAAGTTTCGAACATTTCAAAGTGAACCATAAATGCAATCCTTATAGATCCGGAAACTGAAACACGCACGCAAAAAATAGAGAGACTGTTGGTCTAGCGCGAAATTGCGAATTAAGAAACACAGAGGGACGACATACCATCATCTTTGAAGTTATCTTGCGTAATTTATGTGGAGAAGGCAAACGGAAGCCCCATTTGAAAAAATTTTAATCGACATTTAAATGTTTATGCCTAAATAAACTTTTTTTAACCATTTATTAACTGTTTTTTTATGTGTATGCTGTGTGTTGTAGCCCTTAAAGTCTGCTTTATGTGACTTGTTCCGGCAACTGTGTGATGTTACCAAAAAGTCTGCTTGGCGAAATTAGTGCCGGTATAATGGAAAAGTACCGAAACAATATATTTCTTTCAATATGTTGTTAACTGTATATGGAAGAAGTGTGACCTGCATATGAACAAGTTCAAACCATAAATTCCTCCAGTAAATGAATGGTGCATGAGAATGAGCCCTGGTGGTAGACTTGTCCACACTTGCAAATGAATATCCCCGGCAGACTTATCCATATTCACCAGTGGCCATTTGATGAGACATTGTCAGTAGGTTTTCCCAGTGTGCATTAAATACATATGTTCTCCCGGATCACATTTCAGACTTCTTGCAATTCACGCACGATTACTTAAATAGAAATCCTCTAATGCTTCCAGGAATTTTACAAATATACTAGGAGGCTTCGCCCCCTGCTCGCTGGCCCTCGCCAACCCCCGGAACTGCTTTCGCAGTTCATTTCGGAATGCTTCGCAATCCGATGCTCGCTCATTGTATGTGTTCTTAACGTCTAGCTTTTGTATACTTTTTTGAACACTGAAGTTCCGAAAACTTTTCACTGTAGAAAAGTCTAAACCTGCGCATTTCAATATTAATTGCAAACAGTTCACATATTTTTCTTAATCACACTATTATAAATTTCAGTTGTTGAGAAAAGTAACTGTTGTAAGTTTTGTTTTAAAGACTTTCCCACCAGAGGGCTAAAACCATGTGTTGTGAAACAATATGAAATAATACTGAGCGCCGGATGTAAAGCATCGGCTTCGATTAAGATAATTTTGTGAGAATTTTTTTGATAATTCAGTGAGAATTCACCGATTAGACATATGATGCTCACTACGTGCTCTTGCGCGCCGAAGCCTATCAATTAAAACGTATTAGCGTTTTATGTAACATGGATTAGCCATATGATGCTCACTACGTGCTCTTGCGCACAAATTTATTCAAAATCTAATCAATTTGATAACTGATTTTCGCATAATAAGGTAAAACAATCAAACTGTTGAATCTCGAATTAGATATTTCAGTGGATTGTAAAATTAATTTTCTACAGGTGGGCGAAACAAAACCTGTAATTAATGAAGAAACAAAGAGAGACCTTGATGATGGACTAAGATGATGATGGTACACTGTAAAAAATTCCGTATCAAATTACGGTATAGAGTACCTGAGCTTTGGATGTATCATCCGTAAAATCCATTTTACCATAAAATTCATTGTTACCGAAAAATATTATACCATAATTTTTGCAGTAGTATTTATTTAATTAGAGTGATTCAATGATTTTACGGTAATTATAACTATAAAAATTGCGTTTTTATAGTAATAATTACCGTAAAATCATCAAAAAAAGGAGTTTTTGTTTCGTAACATGTTCCGGAAAAATGAATTTTACTGTAAAAAGTACCGACTCCGGTACTTTTTACCGTAATTTGATCTGGAAATTTTTTGCAGTGTTGCGGGAGTGTGCAGTGTCTGGAAATTTTTGCAGTGTTTCAGAGCAAAATGTAAGGTAAGGTAAAGCTGAAGCCATTTACTAGGAATCAGCATTCGTATCACTAAAATCTACGAATTTAATCTTTACTTCATATAAATGCATAATTCTTTTAAGACAATTTTTTTTTATAAATTATGTTTAATTTTTTGAAAATTAGTTTATGACCAACAGTGAACTGTTGTACAATTTTGAAATTCTCAGTGAAATATTTCCACTCAAATATAATTCTTTATTTCACAATCAGGATGACGAAAAAATAATCGGAAAAATACCAAATATTTAAACTCGTTAAATATTACACTCGTTCTCTTTTAATTTTAGAAATATGTGAAGTAAGTTTAAGAAAAAAGAGTTTTCATTGACAGGTTAATTAATTTCTTGAGATGAGAGGGGAAAAAATATGTTCTTTAGTTAAAGCAGAGTGTATTTTGTTCTGAATCAGTTTTAATTTGTTTATTTTTGCGAACATAATTAATATTCTTAGTTTTAAGCAAAAAAGAAAGAAAGAGGCGATGTCAAAGAAACTCGGTTCAAATTAAACGGAAACTATCCCGAAAATACTTTATTTTATGTAATTAACGTACTAAATAATAATAAAAGTGAAATGTGGGTAAACGCTACAATTAAACGATAACTAAATAAAAGAAAATATGAGTTACATAACTAAAACAATGCAAAACTCAGTTCTTGAAGAAATTTGCTATCTACAATATTTTTAGAAAATAGATTGAAACAAAAAAAAATCTTTTATATTTCCTCCCAACTATTTAATAAATGCAAACTAATTGTAACTTTGAAATTGTTTTTTGAAAGCTTATCATTTGTATAGTGGATTTGCAGCTGACTGGATCCCGATTTACATATTAGGCTAATATCTTGTGTCTAACATGCTTTTATAAAGGACAGCTCTTCTTTTTTTTAGAGAAAAAAAAGCAAAACAAAAAATCATGGATCAAATTATGACAATTATTACTGGTACCTAAAGAGCAGCATCCGTAAATTCCATTTTAACCGTAAAATATTTTAACGTAATTTCTGCAGCAATATTTATTTATTACAGAGACTCTTTACTGTAAAAATTACGGTATCTAATTTTTTTTTGTTCCTAAAAATTTTACGGTAAAATTAAACTTTACGCTAAGAAGAACAAGCCCCCTGAGTACCAGTGCTTTTTGCCGGAATTTTTTCAGTTAGGAGGGAATGTTTCATTTCAGAATTTATTTTTCACAAAAAAAAGTTAGTCCCTACAAAAGTATATATTAAACATACAAATATTTGGATCTGATGTCGCAGCACATTGCTTTCCTAGCATGATATTCCAGAACACTGAATTTGAATATGTAAATAATTTTTGACGCCTCTCTGTAGGCTAGCAAATGTAAATATTTGAAAGAAAAATGTTTTAAACGTTAACAGTTTAATTTGTATAATATGGATAATGCTAAACCACTGAGAAAAACTCATTTTTCAAACGTCTCTCTCGTACGATCTAATTGAAAGTTTCGAACTATTTTCAGAATCTGGGCAAAGATTCTTTCTTTCAACTGCTGTCTAGTTTTCAAGAAATCAGACCAAATGCTTCGGGTGTTTTAAGAAATACACATACAATACACAACTCTTCCTTTTATTATTCTATTATTTTAAAATGTCCATCTGATTTTGTATAAATTCATTTAATAATGAAATCAATTTATGAGTAAGTTATCTTTTGAAAATTTAGAGTATAACGCATGTGTAAGTAAATAAATTAATGAATTAGAGAGTCAATAAACGAATTACTTAATGAAGAAGTAAATTGAATGATCGAATCAATAATAATATAGTGCATTGATGATTGAGTATAATTGAATGAATAAGAATAAAGTGCCATAATGATAGTGTGCTTTTAATGTTAGAAAAATGAATGCAATTGCCAGTTAAATAATGAATTCGTGAGTAAATAATGCGTAGTAAATGTATGAATCCCTTTAAAGCTTAAATTATATGAACTGATGTGTTTTTTTTTTAAATATTCGTTACAAAATGTGGCAAAAATTAATAAAAGTATGGATGATTCCTTTCGCACCATGCATTTAAACAATAAATGAAAGATTGAGTAAATAGATTAAATTAAATAATACACATACCTTTAAAAAATAACCACTTTTTCTATGGATCTGCATAACAAAGTAATAATTAAAATAATGTGGGTAAATTATAAATATAGTTAATATGGTCACTGTTTATATATTGTTGGTTCATATTGTCTATCAATTTTACTGGTATTATGTTCATTTTATATAAAGTTTATCTTAAAATGTGTTGCAGAATTTCTAATATTTTTTTTGAAAATGTATTTCTTATAAATTATTTTTAAAATTTATTGATAAGTCGGTGGTTTATTTGGATTTATTATTGTTATTCGCAAACCACCGACTTAGCCTATGCCTCCTTTAAACATTTTATAAGAACTTCTTTCAACACACTTCAAGATACACTTAATGTAAAATAAACATTATGCCTGCAAAATATACCGAGATAATAAAAATTCGAATTTTATAAGTTACACGCAATAATGAATTTTTTTAAAAAACTTTTTAAGTAATTTTGTATACTCTTTTAGTTTTAGGAATCATCAAGTATTTGAAAAGAAAATTAATTTTTCCTCGTTTTAAAAGCACAGCAAGCACGTGGTTTCAGATAACTTTAGGAATGCTACTTCGATGACGCAGCACCCATACAAATGTTATTAACGTTGATGACAGAACTTGTGAAAAAATAAACATTGAAGAACCCTCGATAAAATCTTAATCAGAACCGTCAAGAATTTCAGTTATGTATAACATATTAAGAAGATACTGTCCCGGTATAGAAAGCTATGGGTGATGGTTTGTATTTTTTTCGCAAAATCAAGCACAAAACATAATAATCAATGCATAATAGTTTTTATTTTTTTATTTTTAATAATCTTATTAATCAAGGGATGGAAGTATCATTGCTCATAAAACCTTACACTAATGTTTTTTTAAGGTTACGTGACACTGCCCGGTTTATGCTTGTCCAGTAATCCCAATACTGTTGTTTTCTAAGGTTAAATGTCATTGTCGCCGTTATTCCCTCTATACTGAAGAATTGCCTTAGTGGTTACAAATTTTCTCACCATTATTTGGCGATTTTTTATTACCGATTTGGCGATTTTTTAAAGGAACAGTACTAAAAGATAACACAGTGACTATTATACACAACAATCATTATTCAATACGATAGTGATGTGGGTGTTGCTAAAATTAATTTGGGTAATGGAAATATGTATTATTGTAAAATAACATAAATTGGATAAATTGGAAAAATATTATGATCTACTTTTAAATGTCTATATTTATGACACTGTCTCTATACGATCGCTATCAATAACATATCAAAGTTACAATATTGTGAATATTCTACAATACACAGCGATCTTTATTGAATACGAGAGTACGTGAATGCTATTAAATTTTGCTTGGATAATGACAATATGGACCGATGTAAAAATAATATAAATTATCTAAAATGCGAGAAATATGATGATATATTTTTAATTGTCTATATTTTTGTGATATTAAACTGATATTGACGATATTGAAATTTGTGCTTATCAGTCATGGAAACCAATGTTTGCGTGGGTGACAATTTAAAAGAGCAATCGACAAAACGTGGTCCCCATAACCGTTAAGTAGGTGGCGACAGGGTGGGTGCAAACTTAGGTATCCTAAGCTTGCACAAGTTATATTCAAGTTTAATATTTAGATCAGTTACGGATCAACTATTGGGTCTCAATATTAAAAAAAAGAAAAGAAAATAAGAGCATAAATATTTCATCTAGTCATAAGAAGCAAATAAATTGCACGCAAAAGTCCATTTCAATTATCAATTAAATGAGTCATTTCGGATAAATGTAAAGACTAAACGTAGAGACGCGTACTTTTGGTGTTTTTGAAAGGAAAATCCTTAGAAATATTTTTGGCCCAGTACAGGAAGGAAGCTGTTGGTGAATCAGATATCACTTTGAATTATATAGACTGTATGGACAGCCACAGATAGTGCAGGTCATCCGAAGCAATAGAATAAGATGGCTTGGCCATATCTGGAGAGGTCCAGAAAACAATGCAGTACGAATCGCCTAATTTAAAAATCCTTCTGGATCTCGGGCCAGAGGAAGACCTCCAACTAGATTGCTGGAGGACACTACTAAAGATCTCAAAGTAATAAAGATTAACAACTGGAAAAAGTCGCCATGGATGGAGACGTTGGATGCTACGCGTGGTTGAGGCAGCCAATGCCTGTAAGGGGCTGTCGTGCTGAAGAAGAAGAAGAAACGTAGAGACTTTTAACGTAAGCTCAATTATTATAAATTCTCAATTATATGGCAATGCTACTTTCCGTTCTTTAACATCGTCGTTGAGCCAATTACATGTTTTTGTTTAAAATGCTAGAATGTATCTTACTCATATGTATAATCCTTTTTCAAACGCAAATTTAGCACGATACCCATTTTCGCCAAATCTGGAAACTGCCATAAATTACCCAAGATTTATAAGCATGAACATACAAGAGTAAACTGGAGCTAGTATTACTTGTGCAATATTAGCTTATACTGATACTTAGTGGTGATTTTGGACTATATTCTTTTAAATTTAAAGAAGCTTGAAATTCTACTAGTTTTGGAAGGCAGACCAGCTGATCTCCGGAGCTGGATAATTACTTATAAAAACAAGGGCAAATGAATGAGCTGTCTTTTAAACTGAGCACTTCTTATTACCTTTCATTCAACAAAATAATTCCATTTAAAACAGAGAATATTTGAATCGATAAGCGATGCTAATTATGATTACAATAATTACTAGAATCTAGTTTACTGCAGTTAGATCAAATCTTTCTCAAAACATTTTTTTCCGTAGAAGAAGAGTTAAATTTGCATTAGGAAAAAAAACTATCTATGAAGTGATATGCTTTTGCTGTTTATCTGAAGAATCAAACTTCAGATAGATGCGAAAAGAAAATTTAAAAAAATAAATGTATAAATAGAAAACAAATGAGGTACTTCGCAAACATGCATCTAACAAACATGTTTGGATAGTTCTTTACCTACGAAGTATAAAGAAAAGGGATGGAAAAGAGGTTCTCTTTTTTCTATTAAGTAGACAAAAAACAAAAAAAAACTTTTCGTGGAAAAAAGTGTCTTCCACAGGAATAAAGTAAGATAAAAGTTCTACGAAATATGCTGTTATATTCATTTCTAAGATATATTCTTCTTAACAATTTTAAGAGCTTCTCATTTTGAGCACTTATTCCTTACTCCCCACTTCATTCTAGTGAGGTTTAGATTTATGGTTTACTTATCCTCACTTTTAGATGAAGTGAGAATTAAAATTCTTTATCCATTTACACCCTTTTAAAGTTCCCGTCTTCTCAGTTCTTGAAAAAATATGCCATTAGGTGAAAAAAATAAAGGCTTTTAGTTCAACGAACAGGTCTTTCTTGTTCTTAAGAGTTCCTTTGTTTACCTAAAAACGCTTTCAGTTCGAAGAGCCTTGTTTTAAAACATTTTGGTTTTAAAGGTAAAAAAATCTTGCTTATATATTTCTTAATGCATAATTTAAATATATTTGTGCGATATTCAATGACTAATATTCTATATAGTATGCTAAATACAAAACGAAGTATCTTTTGGTCTAGTGATTTGATTTTTAGGTACTCTTACTCTATCTGAATATTTTGTGGTACTAACTTTAAACAGATGTTAATTTATAGAGTCGAAATTGTATGTTACGAAATCAAACACAAAAAATCGCACGTTTTCTGGATATAGGTAGTTTCTTCCACGGTTTTCGGTTTTTGAACCTCAAAATATGGAGGATAGCCATTATATTCAAAATACCATCACTATAGCTTAATCAAGAGAACGTTTGGCTCCTTAATGCAATTCCACTTTATATGTATTTCACCTTTATATTACACTGATACATTATGATCATGAAAATATTCTTGCAATAATTATGAAACTTTTTTATCCTAGTAAAAAAACTATTTATTTTTATTTCATTCGTTGTTCTTTTAAAATATTAATTATATTATGAGAGTTGGCGTATTTAATTCTAGTTATATTCAAGTGTTGATGTATCTTTACTGACACCAAAGATAGATGTGAATATTATTAATAGATAGAATATTATTTTAAATAAATCTATGAAAATCATTCAAATATTAATCCAAAAATGAATTAAAATCCAAAAATTAAGGATAATGCCAGTTCAAAGGTTCAAAAACAAAACAAACATGACTTATTCATTAAGTCCATTTAAACAAAAGGTAAAGAACAAAAAATAGAATGGTGTATTTTTGATACCATTCATACAAATTACGATTTCTGCTCCCTGGAGCAAAAAAATAAAAAAAAAATTTCTTTCTATGATTAGTATGAGTGGTAATACATTCTATGTTTCCCATGCGATGAAACAGTCCGTACTGCGTCTTAGCATCCTGATAATGAAATCATCGAGCTGATCCAGCAAAAGATAACTCCACCTTCAAGAATTGCTCTCCAAAGTTCCGATACACATGTAGGAGGAGTTTAAGGGCTACAACTCCATGGCAAAGCTTTACCCTCACATACTCCATCAGATTCAAGCCAGTTGAGAATGCTGCAAATTTTATACGAGTGATGTCATCAGATTGAAGACATTCGTTACGAGGACGAGCGTTGTTATCCATAAACACAAATTCTGCCCCCATGGTAACCCTAAACCCTTGTACATGTTAAATAATGTCAAGAGGAATTTTCCCTGTCATAATTTTATTTTGAAGAAGAAAATCTGTTCTGGAGACCAGTATAATTCCACCTCAAAAGAGCAATCCTGCATTAACGTAACCATGTCGCTCAATGCTGTTGTCTTGGTGGTAACGGGTGTCTGGCATTTTCCATATGAAAGTGCGACGTGAATCAGACTGCAGGCTAAACCTGGACTCGTCGAAAAACATCACACAATCCCACTGTGACGATGTCCACATTGCATGTTTTCTATTTCATTCTAATCGCTGGCGACAGTGAGTTGGTGTGAGCGAAACGCACCTGACTGGCCTGAAACCAGTATTTCTCAAACATCTATACACAGTCTGTCACCTTGAAACTGTGCCTTCGTCAGCTAGTGGTACCAGTACCCGTGGCAGCAGATAAAACAGGTGGGAAAATGGCCCCCGCCCGCTTCTTTTGGCTGTCACTGCCAAATACTGGTCTCCATTTGGCGTTTTAACTTGCAGAAGATCTGTATTGTAACGTCTATTGGCATTTACATCAATTTGTAATCGTTTCCTAAGCCAAGAAATGACACTTCCAACTTAGTGCGCCTATATTCTAGGCGGCCGACAATTCTACCTCGTAAAAAATCATCCGTATGTGCCGTCTATGCCATAATTATTCGGTTATGCCACTAAGCGGTTTACAGAACATTAGTGAACAATTTTACTTCTCTGCCACCATTTCTTATTTGTCCCTCACTTGCATTCTCATCATTGTGACATATTACATTGTGAGCGTCATTGGATGACTTCCTGTAATTTTCATATCATTCTAGAAGATATGTATGATAATTGTACAGATGAATTTTTCATTTCAGAGTTCGATTTGCGAGTAATTCTGAATTATCCTCAGTTTACGAATATGGGGGAAAAATCTAGTAATTCTATTGAGCCATTTAAATGATATTGTAGAACTGAAAAACTCTTCAATACAATTCAAACTTTTTATAAAGTAAATTTAGACTAATGGGAAAAAGAAGATAATTCTGTATGGATGTAAAAGAATTGGATAAAAATGAAATCTGATAATGTTAGTAAATAATAAATTGGATGTAGTAAATGGATTCCTGTTCCAAAAAAGTTTATTATCAGTCATATCAAAATACTTCTCTCTTTCAGCTGTCATAAAACTCTACCTTTTTAGTTGTCATAAAATTTTCACAAAACATTTTTCTCTTTCTTAAAATATAAGAATGAAGTTTTTAACGATGGAGCTTGAAAAATATTTATTAAAAATGAATTTCCCAGGATGAAGGTTTACTTCAACTTAAGTGAAAAGATTAAAAGAACGATTCGAATGACAAAAATTCTCTGAAAATGTATGAAAACAGAGAAAGATAGACATAACCTTCCATTTCGAACAACTCCTTGAAAAATGCCGGATATTCCGAACAAGAAAAATGAAAGGAAATCCTGAACACACAATGCATCTAAGTTCGCCGATTCACATATTCACTTCCCTGTTGAAAGAATCTGCTGAGATGGAAAAATGAAGATCTAAAAGAGGGATAAAGAGACACATAAAAATAAATAAATAAAAATTGGGAGAATGGCGAGAAGGGGAGCTTTCTTTTTGTTCGATCGAGAATTCTATGGGTACTATCAAAGGAAGGAATAAAACGATTAGAAATAAAAGAAATCTTAAAAATTAGGCTGAACATTTCAAGTTGAAAAAAGCTGCCAGGTTATACTCGTTTTAAAAGTTTATTTAGTTACAAGAATATTTTGTCTTTCACACGACAACAAAAATCACGCAAAGGGTAGAAAGATGTGGTTGGAAGAATTTGAAGGAATTCTAACGTAATTCAAAAGAATGAAAAGGGTTTTTTGGAAGTCAAAAATTTAATAAAATGTAAAGATTTTTGGAAAATATGATTTCGGCAGAAACTTTTATTTAAATCAGTTTTCGTTCGGTAAATGCAATTGATCAAGTTTATTTTTGGTGAAGGTAGAAAATCAGTATGCAAGCAAACTATGCTTATTGTTCTTTTCTTTTATCATATTTGAATTTCTTCAAGTGGAACGCAATTGGCGCTTATTTAATATAGATGATAAGCAAATTAGAACGATTCTATTTAAAAGAAGTAAATGAAGCTTTTAAAGTTTATTAACCGATACTTCAATAATTCAAAAAATTTAAAATTGATCAGCTTTTTTTCTGATCAAGTACTTTTTTTACTAAAAACACATGCAACCATTTCCTTAGATTCGGTTTTGTTTTGTTGGGAATGTCGCAATAGGGCAAAAATAATGATCTATTGAAGATTCATTTTTAATGATGAACCGAAACTTTTATAGTTTAGGGCGTACATTACACTACCACGATTTAGATAGCAAGGCAAAATGCGTTGATAATCCCCCGATCTCTGTACTATGCTCCCCAACCGCTTTATCGAGGGTTAATTTAAATACAATTCTCGTTCGCAAACTAGTAGTAAGAGAAAAAACGTTATTCATCAATCTCCTTACTTTTTTATTCATTCAATATTCGTCATAAATGTCTGCAGATATTGCTATTTCCTTAATGAAAAGAAGGATGATTAAGTTAACTTTTTACTGCTGGTGCAACTGATGGTCCACTATAAGGCACCGTAGGCAAAAGGTTATAAAATAAAGCGATATACGCTTGTTTTTTTTCTTTTTTACATTTTTCAATCCATAACTTTATTTTTGTGATGAAATCATGCATTTAGGAATGAGAAGCACAGGCAAACAAATTTTCCTATCACATTTTATTTCTTTAAAAAAACTCGTTAACATTGCAGCAGCATAAGAAATTATTCTAAATGTATTTGCAATACAGTAGAAATGTTTTGCACCAAAACAGTCAGCTGAACTTTTCTGAAATCTTTCCCATGGGTACAGACCTTATTGAGTCGATTGTAGTGTTTAACGGCACAAGATCCAAAGGAGGACATGCCGTGCCAGACAGAAATTTAATGTAATTTTAAACACTTTTTTTGCTATTTTTTTGCTAATTTTTTTAAATATTTTTTTTTAATATTTCAAATGATGACTACCTATTGTTGCGAAAAACAATTATCTTTCTCAAGTTCGTGTTTTACTTGTTATAAAAAATAGCAACGACAAAAAAAAAATAGAGATTGTGAGATAAGATATGGATAGATTTTAATCTTAAAATACGTATTGGGGTTTCAAAAACATTAAAAGCTCAAGAGATATAAAACCCGCTTTCAATTTGAAATGCTATCTAAGATATAACTTATAATTATATATAACTTATAATTATATATAACTTATAATTATATATAACTTATAATTATATATAACTTATAATTATATATAACTTATAATTATATATAACTCATAATTATATATTATTAACAATTAAAATTATTTCTCATTCATTACTTTTTATAGCGTCACACATTCTGTATTTTTATTTTTAAGAAGAAAAAGATTTCGGGTACAATTGATCATTGTGAAAATTTTAGAAATTATTTAAAATGTATCCGTTCATTTGATTTCAATTAACAAAATGTGCGAATATAAACTTATAATAATTACATATACTTAAAATTATTTTTTTAATCGACTTTTACGAAAAAAAAGAGCAATGATGAATAAAAAGTAACCACGGGGGTTATTGAGTGTAGCGAACAGTGACCAGAGCCTCTTAGTTTCTTTAAAAAACAAATAGTTGCTTGATATATCAGCTTCAAATATATGAGAAATAGCAACTATTGTATTCATCCGAAAAGTGACTTTTATATCTAATTTAAAATACTTGTTTTTAAGCAAATAATGCTGATATTTACAATAAACTGAATTTTAAAAATTGTCATTCCAGCTTTCTTTTCTCTTAGTATTCATAAGTAGACATTAAACCGAATCAGACGCTAAGTAAAATTCCAAATTAAGAAAGAAAGTTATTATTTTTTTATCGTGTGTGTTCATCTTTCATCTAAAAATCAAGAAACTGTCTGAAACTATCTAACCTTACTCTTCCTTTCCATCGGAAGCATACAAAAGAACTAACTGATAGATGGCATCTTCTTTTTTTTCTTTTCTTTTTACTCATCTCAAATGGAAGGGAAAAGATTCTGCTGACAACTTCGAAAGAGAGAACAGATCTTATTTTTAAGAGCACCGGGGCCTTGTCTCTCGCTTCTTCTCTTAACCACACAAGACAGGCCTTTCGAATGTTGAAAAGTGAATTTGGGGTCAGAATCTGCAGAAGCAATCGAATATATTCCTTTTTCTGTCTTCTTCTTTTCTTTTTTTAATATTCTGTTTCTTTGAGAAGCAAGAGACGTACGTGATCAAGAGAATGATTCGGAATTCGAACTTGGAAGATTGGGAGGGATGTACCTTCGGTGATTGAGACCACTTCAGCAACTCTTTCCTTCTTAAAATTCTTCAGCTGCTTCTTCATAATAAAACTAATGAGTCAGCAAGTTTCGCTGCATCGGGGGAATTTGCTCTCGGCTATAAGTTATCTACATAGACACTTTAGTTTATTTCACTGATTTTACTCATTTAGTCTCGTGAGTTTATTTCTGACGATATAGCATTATGCTTTTCAGATTCAGAAGCTATATTAAGACCATATATAGGAATCACCGGCCTATATACCCAACCCTACCATAGATAGTTATTCAACTTCATGACAACAAGCCTCACTTGATTATACTCAGAACTAAGTATAGCAATTACATATAATAATTATAAGAAAATGAACTTTTGGTCACTGAGGATTAAAAATCAGCAGGAGATGATTAGAAAATATTAATAGCTAATGATATTCAGCTTATAACAGTAGTAGAGGACTTGAAAACCATATTAAGAAATATGTGTTTAATTTCTTTAATATTTTAGACTTGCAAAATTTCTTATAAAGCAGAAATAATTAACTAGATGTTTTTAATGTATTGATTTTCTTTTTATTCCTGCTAAATTTGAAAAATATTTTTCTGGTCATCTCATTAGAGTTGAAATTGAAAGAGAGCCGCTAATTTTAAAGCTACGTAAGTATACCTATACTCAAGATACTTCGGTGCTTCGTTGCACTAGAGCTGCACAATGAACTATTGGCGATGGTCTGGTACACATCCCTGAGGATGATTCGAAGACAAGCCATCTCAATTTTGATCATCTGCAGAGGGGATGGTTCCCCTGCTTTGGTAGCCCGACGACCTGCGCAAAGACAAACCCTTTACGGCAGAACAGTTTAACGTGGACAGATACTGCACAACCTCTGTCCCTACGCAGATTGCTCAACGTGGTCACCCACCCGCTTATTGACCTCAGCCAGTGATGCTTGACTTCGGTGTTCTCCTGGGAACCGTGTCTTTACGATTAGTCGACAGCTGGACCTATATTCAAGGAAACATAAGTCTATGAAGAAGAAATACAGAGTCGTACGTTCGTTGATGAGAGTGTAAAAGAAACAAAAAAAGTTTATTGTTTTTACAAATTCCAATCTTCGATTCTGAATGTGAATCAATAAGCTGCAATTTATAACTGTTGGAAAGTAGTAAGATTTCTGATGAATTGTGAAGCATAATCTCTAAAAATTTGCGAGTTAGGGGTTGAACTCAGCACTTATAATCAAATACGCCGATAAAAAAATTACTATAATTATATATTACTTATTTTTTAAAGATTCATGCATTTTATATCCAGAATCAAATCACCAATTACAGAATTTATACGGTATCATTAATTACACCGAAAACGTATAAATGTAAGTCATACCTAAGCATAAAAAGTGGACACTCTGCGAACTTTACAATCAAGTTAACTCAACTTCCCTTGAAAAAGGCAAATTCTAACTAATATTGTTTTTATAATTATGTTAAATTGTTTCGTGTAAAAATTTCGCAAGATGAAATGTCTAAACTTTGTACTAAAAATATGCAATGTACAAATTGCGTAATATATAGGGGAGAGTCGGGTAGTCCCGCCAAGCGGGTACCCCCGCCCACTGTCAATTTCATATGTATAGAATATTTTTTCAAGTCAATGGGCCATCGGACATTAATTGTTACATTAAAAAAAGATTGTTTTCAAAGTTTCAAGTATTTATGCAGCTGGTAACATGGTAAACAATAGTTTTGAAGATATGTTGAATACAGTAGTCATGAAATTAAGAAAAATTGGTTGAATGTTTCGATTAAACTTCATTTTAATACTAAAAAAATAATTTTTTCTATACATACAGCATTAAAGTATGTAGTCTTAAGTTAAATTTGCACAAAGAAAGAAGTTTGTATGTAAAAAATTGTTCGAGTAATTACAAATTTACAAAAAAATTGGATTTCGGGCAGCCCCGCTCACATGAATGTCGGGTATCACCGCCCAATTTTATTTCGTCGATAAATGTACGGTTGCAAAGATTATTATTTTATTGCCTCAAATTTGAATGTTATATGCATTTTTAACGACAAATATATGTTTTAATATTATATGAAACATACATTTATATACTTAAAAATGAAAAATTAAATATTTTTAAAATGTAATTGATATATCCAAATTAAATTTAATAACACGAAATCATAAATATTATGATAAGCTATTTGCTTACTTATTTATTTTCATTTATTTGTGAACGAATCGATCTACAAAAGCATTTGAATGCAATCAAAATACAAAGTGAATTTGTAATTTTATAAGAAGTATTTTATATTAAGTTTATAAGAAGAGATCAACCAAATAAGTTTATATTGAAAAACAACTATTGTTATTAATTATTGTTACTTAAATTAAATTATTTTCGTTAAATATTTAACATAAATATATATTAATATTATAATATATTAATATACATTAATAATGATAAAAAGTATGACATTTGTTGTTATTAAATGATAGAATTCACTAAAAGTATATAAGTATGTAATAAATAAAATAATTTTGTGACAAAAATGATAAATGATATTTATCTATTGTCAATACATTGGTCATTCTCATTTACACCTGAAAAAATAGCCAAAAAACACAATTTTTGTAACTGGGCGTGGCTACCCGACACATTTTGAGAAGAGCTGAAAAACATGTTTTTTTAAATTTCCATTTTTTTAAGTTTAACTATTCTTTTTTTGGTTTATTCTTTTTGCATTATTTAATTGGATGATAAAACAATAGAAACATACAAAAATGTTGATTATTACTCAGTATTATACAGAAATATAAGCAATACTCCTTAAGTGAGCGGGGCTACCCGACTCTCCCCTATATATATATATATATATATATATATATATATATATATATATATATATATATATATATATATATATATCTTTGATTTATCTTTGATGGACCTTAAATTAGCTAACAAAAGTCAAAAATTAAAAATTTATTCAGAGAAGAGAATTCATCAGTTAAAATGCTTTCCTCCTGAAAAAAATTAATAGAATAAGTATTCTAAAAACACTTTTTGATTTGAAACCTATCTAACATTTATGAAACATAATTTGCATTAAGTCAGCGGCACCACGATTTTGGTTTATTATCAATCGCCTTATCGATACTTGTTCGTATAAAATTTACTACCCTTAAACACTTCGAATCATAATGTCATGTTCTTTCAAATGGGAACAGGGGATTGAAAGTTCGCCTCCAAATGAGGTCAACCAGGTTCGAAGGTTTGATAAGAATGTGGGGAGATTTTAGCAATTTCCTGTACCATTTCTTACACTCAGTACTGCAATAACTGAACAAGTGCTGTTTTAGAAATGTGTGTCGTTGACATGCACAGCTAGTTTAAACGATTCACAAGCTTGTGAGAGGATAGATGAAAATGCTGAATCTCTCCGTTTTCTTATAAAATCCCAACACAATGTAACATTTTTCATTCTGAAGCAATGTACTGTAATCAATAATCATTCATCAATAATGTAATGCATCATTAGTATCGATTTTTCGAATCACTTTCTATTATATATTATGATGAAATCTAAAATTGTTTCTCTAGAATTACAATACTAAATGTCATAAAACAGTATTATTTTTATAATTACATTGATGATAATACAATGTATGTAGCATATTCTATAATTCTTACTCTCTATTATCGATTAGTTTAAAATTTATATATATAACAATTCAATATGAAGGGAAAGAATCAGAAATATAAACTAAATATAGACAACTTCGGGATTGTATAAGTGAAACTAGAACTACTTCAGGTCATAGCATTGATTGGAAATAAAATATAAACAAATATAATACGATGTTAATACAGATCTGATAGCAATTTTCCTCTGAAAACAAATATCGAGGCAGGTGTAATTGAAATGTAATTCCACCAGATTATTCCTATACTGCCCCATCACACTTGATTTTTTCCTAGAAATCCCTTGATCATTCCTTTGCGTGACAGATTAATATTGAAGACGTGAAAAGAATACTTTCTCGTCCTCATATATTATTTGTGCCGAAGTAGTGAAATAAGACTTCTTTTAAGGTTTTTAGCATGTGGGGTGATAATAAAATAGCAATAGTTGTTTGGAGTCTTATCACAGATCAACTGAATCAAATTATACTATAGCTCTCATATATAAATCAACACTTACTAATCAAAATATACATCAACACTAACTAATCGATTTATACAAGAAAAAGGAGAAAAAAAACTAATCAAACTGTCTAACAACACGCACTAATTGTTGAAGATTGACATAGTAGCAGACGATTATTTCCAAACACATAGTAGCAGACGATTATTTTCAAAGACATAGTAGCAGACGATTATTTTCAAAGAACAGAATTTAAATTGCTGTTGAAGATTGACGAGTCATATTTAACCAGGTTGGCAAAAAGCATGAAATTAAAAAAGGACATATTGTATTGGTGGTTCGCGTTTTCTCTTTGTTTTTTAAAAGAATTAGTAGAACATTCTTTTTCTTCTTTTAAGTTGAACTTTCTTGTGTTTTTTCTCACAAGGTGATTTTTTTTTTTAATTAAACACTAAAATTTTATTTGTTTTTGTTTCGCAATATTTTTTCTGTGCTTCACTTATGTTACTGATTTAGTAGTTGAGAATAAAAGGTTCTTTTGGTAACTACAACATTAATCAAGCTATCTAACAATATTCAGTAATTAAACAAAACATCAATACTTCCTGATCATAGAAAACAGGAGAGTAATTATATTGAATATACTAGCTAATAAAATTATACAAAAAATAACTAATTAAACTGTATAAAAATACTCACTAATCAATTAAAAACGCAGCAAAACTTCCAGATCATAGAAAACAGGATAATAATAATAATACTGAATCATTTTTAACATTGTATAGACTTATGTTTTTACATTACACTAATAAGAACTTAAAACATTGTTTTCCAAATCATTTGTTTAAATTTATTTGATTAAAACCGAAGAACATTTGTCAATTTAAGAGACTTTTGTAATAAAAAGCATTTCAGAAGTAATACAGCATCTTTTTTTTTTTATAGGGAACTAAAATTGCTATTAAAAAGCATTTCAGAAGTATTTTTAATAAGCATCATTTTTTAACTAATTTACTTTCCAGGCACTTGCGCTAGCCCATATTTGAAAATTATGAATTAAAATAGAATAAATTTATTATTAATTCTATTAATAAAAGCATATATTTAGTTATTCGGTTATTTTCACTTGAACTTATATTTTACTATTAGCATATTGCTTCCACCAACAATGCCTGATGTCTCTGGAAATATTAAACGATACTAATTAAAACTAATGTGATATAAATATAAAAATTATTTATGTTTCATTATATGCAATGAAGTTTAAAATTTTACAAATGTGTTAGCTATTTTTCTTAGTTATTTCTTTTTCTCAAAATTTCTACTAAAAGCTTTTTGTGCGATTTTAATCATGGCAATCGTGTTTTTGATTATTTTTTTCTTCATAAATAGAAGCCAAGTAGAAGTTATTATAATAAGTGGTCTAATGTGTAATGGTAGAAATCAGAGCTGGATTTCTGACGTCAAAAGCTGCTTTTTGTCATAACACGTCTAAAATCTATTAAAAAGTGTCGAAAACTGACAAAAACTGTCAATCCTAGCTGGGTCAAGTTTCTTTTTTATCATTGGGGAAATTTTATAAGATATTAAATAATTCACAATGCTTGTTTTATATACAACTATAATTATGATTTATATTAATATAAAAAATCTTGCCAAAATATAGAAACTATTAATTTGTTTTTCGATAAATATAGTACTTGTAATACCTTAAGATCAATGTCGTAATATAACTATTCAGTTCACACTGAAGATAATTATGAGCTCTTAATTATTATCAATTTTAAATATTGATTTTAATTCTTTTATGCCTTAATTTAGGCAGATTTTTTTTTTGGATTAAGTGTTATTAAAGTGGTTGCCAATAGTTGTTTGATTTCAAACTTTTCTTAATTTTTCATATTTTTTTCTTGTTTTTACTTATATGCAGGAGGGAAGAATACGCCCAATTCCGCAAAAGAAGTTTCGGTTGAAATTCGGGCTACCCTAGGAAAATGTTTGGTCCAAAAAATTTATTATAAAAATTCCTGCAAAATCATTTATTGTTAAAGATTGTGTCACTTTGCAAAATTTTTCCTTATTAAAGTGTCAACTATATGTCAATATGTGTAGTTATCATATATGCAGTACTTTTACTTTCGTTACTTGTACCGCCGGTACAAGTAAAAAGTACGTACTTTTACTTGTACTTTCGTTACTTTTTTAGGGAAAAAGTGCAAGTATTTGTAACGGAAATGTCGAATGAAATCGTTACTTTTTTCTAAAACTTGGTAAGCTTACTAAAAAAAAATGTAAAAAAAAATTTAAATTAAAAAAAAATGCTTACGTTTCTTTTATTTATAAAATTAATGTGCAATATATATGCATTCACAGCTAACTTCGTGTTTAAATACCTTGACCTTTCAAAATTGTCATTCCTGAAAGAAAAAAGACTGCTCTTTTGATCTTTTTTTGACTGCATCTATCATTGTGAGTGGAGTATTCTCCAGAATTGTAACAGAAAAAAACCCAGGGATTTTAAATTTTCTAAAGCTGAAAACATCATGCCAATCACCAGCGACAGAAGAATTTATGGCATACATGAGCTCAAATGTCGAAACGGAAAGCATATCAATTTTGAATCGATATCAAGTCGTAAAAAATGATATGTGAAATATAATACTGCAGTACCTTCTAGTGCTCCCGTGGAGCGCTTATTCAGCATGGCTAAGCACGTTCTGAGAAATTCCCGCAGAAGACTCAGTGACACCACTTTCGAAATGCAATTATTTTGCAAAATGAATAAAAATATTAATTAGCAAGTTATTTTCATTCATTTTCGAGTTTTACGCATATATTTAATAAATTTTAAATAAAAAATTTTGGATTTTGTTATTACGTTTTTCAATTTTCTTTTTGAACTCACTAATAATACATTTTTGTCTTAATACATTTTTTACTAAATATATTTTTACCTAGTACATTTTTTACTAAAATTATGTTTATGCCCGACCTTGTCAAACAACGCCCAGTCAAATCTTTAAGAACTTCAGAACTATTTATGCTATTGAAAACTATTATAATTACTATTTTAACTCTTAAAAACTCGAAGGCATTACTTTAGCCGCTGATACTAAAATTCGCTTACAAATTTTAATTATTCCGTTAGACAAAAATGTTCGGAAAATTATTTTCTCGCATGACTTCAGCATTAGCCATTGTTACAAATAAAACTGTAGACTGTTCTGCTTCAACTTATACTGCACATTCAATTGTTTTTTACTAGTTCAAAGATCACAAAGCTATCTGAAACCCTGTGTTTGCTTTGTTTATGTTGGTGCTTTTAAAACGCGTTTCTATAGAGTAAAATAATTTTAAATCAATAGTAATTTAAATAAATAAAAACAATAAACTAAAAATTAAAATCATTAGATAAAATTTCTTTTTCGTGCAAATCTATAAAAAGTTTGATGTTAAAATTATATTTGATTCTAAAATTATATTTGATTCTAAAATTATATTTGATTTTAAAATTATATTATACGATTATATTATAAAATTATATTATAATATTCTTCCGAATTTAAAAATAAACTAATGTCCATAACTTTCAAAATTAAAAATAATTAAATAAATTAGAACAATTTTGCAAAAACATTAAAGAACATAAGAATATTATTCAATAAAATTTTAGGTTACTTTGAATTTTCGATTTCTTGAAAATGTACTTTCAAATCGTTACTTTTTTTGTTTAGTACTTGTACTTTTACTTGTACTTTTTACTCGTTACTTTTTAAAATAAGAACTTTTTACTTTTTGCTCGTTACTTTTTTTAAAAATACTTGTACTTTTACTCGTTACTTTATAAAAGTAACGTTGCCATATATGGTAGTTATTAATTTGAATTCCTAAATTTATGAGTGTGACCTTAACTTTAATTTAATAAATTATCACCTTTTGAAAATATTTTGATTTCCATTATTTTAAACAGACATTATTCAAGAATTCTGCAAAATCAAATCAATTTTTTTCTTTGCTTTTATTATCGAAACTCTTTTACGATATATAACTATATATATTTAAAAACTCCTTAAGAATACCTTACTTTTCAATGCAATCAGTTTAGTTTTAAAGTTAAAAGTTAATTTAGGAAAAAATGTTCTTTTAGAAAGACTAAGCATCTCAAACAAACAAAGCTATCATTTTTAAAGTAAATTAATTTTATGATATGAAACTAAATGCAAACGTAAGCAAAAATTTATAATTATACTTTTATTTAAAATAGTTCTCTCATTCATAATTGGACATAATTATATCAGTAGGGGTCATTGATCCGGCATTCTTGACGCCATCACAAGTGGCGTTTCCACACCAAGAGAATGACACTGAGTAAAATTAAAATTGGTTGCAAAAAATCATGTGCATTTGATAAAATTTTGAAGTCACCCCTATGAACGACCAATCACCTTTAACGACTATTTTACTGTGAAATAGAGTGTGGTCGCTACCGGGAGGTTTTATAGTACTTTTATGAAAACAATGGATTACTATACCGCTTGTTAGGCTTTAAAAATTACATAAAACATTTAAACGCTAGATTATTTTTTAAAATTTTTTTCATGTCCATTTTTTAAGATTTGTATGATATTTTCCTTTCTGGCAAACTATTTTTGGTAAAAACTAAAAACTTTTTTTTAAGAAAATGGGCCTGTTAAGACGTAAGCAAATATATAAAAAGAACCAAATAATTTTAGAAAGATTTTCGCTGTTGATTTTATTTAAATTTTTGATAAAAATATGTTTTTACTCTGGTTCATCTTAGAACAATAATTTTTACTTTGCTTTTAAGATTCAAGATTAAATTATTTTTAAACTGAAAATCGAAAAATATTGTTAACTTTTTATAAAAAAAATGCCACATTTAATGACTTTGCCTTACTCCATGATCAAATAGTCTACTTTATTTTATATATATATATTTTTTTAGAAAGCATCTTTCTAACAATAGATATTCAATTGTCAGATTACATTTCCTTATTAAAAAAAATTTTGCTACTAACAATGAATTAAAACAATGCCATTTTGAACAATTAACGATTTTTAAATTATTTATCACTGTGTGTTAATGGTGAAAAATGTGCGAACTCGTATGATTGTTTCCTCGCAGTTTCTCGATTTATCGAAAAGTCAATAAGAAGGGAAAACAAGATATAAAAATGTCGGCTTGGACAAGGTTTTATGCAAAAAATATTTTTTTTTAAATTTTTAAATTCAAAATGGAGTCGACCTAATTTTTCCAATTATTATACAGAATATTTAATAATAGTTCAATAAATTGTATAAAACAAGCATGTAAACAGAGGAAAAGCAAATGATTACTTAAAATTATTATTGATAATTCGCAGTTTGTATTAAATTCTACTTTTTTTTCTTCTTTTAGCATTGAAAGGATTTTGTAAGAACTTTATCCTCATTATTTCCGCTTCTCCACCAAATTTTTATGTCTTGATATTTTTTTCAATATTTTATTTTAATTAAATAAAAGGCTAGGCCCCTGCTATTTATTGCTCTCAATCTTCGGAGTTTTAAAATTTATTTACGAGCAAAATTTTCTGAATAGGGAAAATATATGGGAGATCCTAGCGACCTTCTGCGACCCGTCATCCGAGTGCCCATATATATATATCAGGAAATATTTTCTGAAAATAATTAAAAAAAAAAAAAAACAATAAATATTCTCTAAAACGTACTAAACTCATATTAAGTGTAACACTGTCATAAGATAAGAAATATCGAGTTTTCAATTTGAATCATTATTCAGTATTGTGTTATTTTTCAAAAAGAAAAAAAAAATCTCTTTTGTGCAAACAATTATGTAAGACTTAGGTTTTTATATCGATAGGAATTCACTATATAACTTAATATATTGATTCCATTCACTGATCGCTAATTAACAAATTTGCTCTATGACTTTTTAGTGAATCACTTGTTATTTACTTTACTTCATTTCTCCCTATGTTTCTCACATTCATATACAAAATCATACATTTAGTCATTCATTTCTCTTTTTCATTGTTATCGGCGCCTAATAACGTTTTCTCGTACAACAGGTAACTTAAAATAAAAAAATCTTAATTCAATAAAAAGAATAACTAAACGTGCTTGCTTTTAAATGTTAATTTGTTATCATATTAAAGTAAACTTTTTATCATATTAAATTAAAATATGGCACTTATACAAATAATTAGAAGTTCAAAATAATAATAGTGTATTAAATTATCGTAAAAAGAGAAAGAGGGAAATGTAAATCCCGGGTTTGCTTATAGTGGCGCCATCTACTTTTCAATTTAATGTGCAGCGCTCAAAATATGTTATTAATTTATTAAGCAAGGTATTCGAAAATTTTCTGCTCGCACAAGGGTTATCAAAAAAATTAAACTTTTAATTAATGCATTATAATTTTCACACATTTCAGCATATTTATTTTATACGAAATAATACGGAGGAAAATTTGCACACATCTCTATATTTTTTTTTATCACCACTAACTAGTTATGTACTAGTTCGTAACTAAATATAACTAAAACTTTCTAAAATTGTTTATCTAAAAGAGTGATCTAACTTTCAAGATTTCTCTAAAGAAAAGATTTTAAGTATGAATTTATTTCAAATTTTCACGTTTAAAACTTTTTTTCAGTTGAGGAAATTGATAATTTTTTTTTTACTTTTCAGAATCATTCTTGTGTTTTTAAAAGTTTTTGTTAAATAATAAACCATTCTTTAACGCATAATTTTCAGGTTTACAATTTTCCTTTTTTAAAGAATGTTTACCAACTACTTTTGAATTTTTTTTCTTAAATTCAATTTACTTTTTAATTTACATTTTTTTTATAAAATATCATTTTGAGATATAGTGCTGCTATCTATTAGAAAAAATATGTAATTTTTTTTCTTTATGTCGTTCCAAATAAAACATTTTATATCTTCTCTGTGGCTCAGTTTAAAGGTAATCATCTTCCGAATTAGCCATGGTGTTTAACGAACTGTAACTCAGAACACCTAACAGTCAAGAAAGCTTTCTGAGTGACCAAATTATGTTTAAAGATTGCATTTTCCTTAAAACATATGACAAAATCTTTTTTTTTCCTTCTTCATAATTTCAGTTAGATGTCTGAAATTAAACAATAATGATATCTAATTAATTATTATTGCTTCGAAAAATTTAAAAAAAAAAATCCAGTAGGATAAAAAATGATCAAGATTTCAGTCATATTCATTTAAATCTCTATAATGAACTCTTAGCATTTTATATAGCGAAATAAAGTGAAATTCCAAAAGATGCAGATTAGACTTTAGAGAGGTTAGCTCAGCATCAAAGAATAATTTTAAAGAAATGAACTCAAAAATACTATGTTTGTGAAAATGACTATCTTCTGAAAAGGGCATTTTTTTAAAGATCATATACTCTAAAAAATGGCAATCCACATTTAATGCTTTGGAAGAAAATAAGAATATAATAGTTTAAGGTAAAAAAAAAAGCTAAATTAGTCCCATACATGCACTTCCTACATTTTTGTGACATAGATGAGAGTCATACAAGATATTTTTTATAAAATATCTCCCACAGATTAATTTTCCATTCTGTCCTAAAATGGCTTCTCCTTTGCCCAGAAATACTGTATTCTGGATGAAAAGGAGACTGTACAAAAAACTGTATAGTTTATTCGAGCCAATAGGATCATTGTTAAAATTGTATAGTTCAAAATTTCGAGTTATCATGTCTAAGCTGAATTAGATCTGAATTGTGGCTTCTTATATATTTTAACGAGTAGTTCAAATATCAATCAAACTTCAATTTTACTCATACAAAAATAATATAAACATAAAATATGCACAGTTAAGAAGTAAGATAAAATTCTTAAATGAAAATCAGTACACTACACTGTAAAATTATGAAATGAAATAGTATATGATAAAAATGCCTTAATGATAATAAATAATAAATTACAGGAAACAAGTAATACCTTCCTTATAAAAAGTACATTTTTGAACGAGTGTTGTTCTTTGAAAAATAATAATAAACGGTTTTAAACACCCACAGCTCTATCAACGCGGGTTAAGGTTCGCACTCGTATAAGACGTTGTTTTTGACGTATAGCATCAAATTGCATGTCAGTACGACCAAAAGAGCGTTGTTACTTCAGTTAATTTCAGCCCCATAAAATAATTTCAAATTTTAAATATTGTTATTAACTACAATAATGCTATTAATTATAAAAATGCAAAACATGTATTATTCAAATTATTAAAATTGCAAATCTTTGAAGCATCAATGATAGATAGCAGCACTATACACTCTCAAATTTTCTTATAAACATGTTTTGTACGTGCGCCATCTATTGAGGTTCATAAAAAATTTTTTGATTCCGTAATGATAATAAAAAATAAATAATAATAAAAAAATATTAATGTCATTCCTTAAACGCTAAAATTTATTTTCACTTACTAGGACTCAGTCCTAATGGTTGAGGGGATAATTATAAATATGCGAATTAGTTTGTGCAGACGATATTTTTAAGTTACGAAATCAGACACAAAAATGTACTTCCTCTGAATAAACAGACCTTTTCTCGAAGAGTTTGTAATTCTGACCTTCAAAATATGGGGTGGGAAGGTAATTGTATTATGGAAAATATGATCCCAATAGTTTGATCTGAGAGCGGTGAAAGTTAACAACTTTTAACGTAATTTTACTTTTTGCGTATTTCACGATATCTAGAGAACTTTTTAAGCAAATTGAAAATGTTTTACACGCAATTATCAATTTCGTTTAGTCAAAGATAATACCATGCAAAAATAATATTTAATAATTGTTTATTATTTTCAATTGAAATAATCATTTTAAAGAATGTAATTTTGTGCGGTAAAATACAAGATGTGAACCAAATCAGTCGAATAGTTCCTCGGATATAAAATTTTGAAAAAAGGATTACCTTTAAAATTCTATTTCTCAGAAATTATTCAACCAATTTCGTTCAAAGTTTGAATTTTGCAAAAATAAAATTACAATCTTTAAATTTTTGTAAGCATTTGCTTACCTTGCAATTCATTTTTTTCGACTATTATTAAATAGAATAAAAAATAATAAATGATTATTAAAAATGATTTTGGAATTTGGAAATTTGGCAAGGAATTATATTTGGAGAAATGAATTTAATAGTGTTGTGTAAAATCTTGAAATATGGCGAAATGTGCAAAAAGTACAATAAATTTAAAAAGTTCAAACTTTCGACTGCTCTCCTAACCAAACTATATGGGCTATATTTCGCACTTTGAATGTACCCTTCCCCTCCCATTGTTTTAAGGTCATGAAACCCAATTTGTAGAAAGAACGATATGTTTATTCAGAGGAAATAAGTTTTTGCGTTTGATTCTGTAAGTTTAAGTATCGTCTGAAGATCTTAGAGGATATATTAGAGTAGAGATAGCCAGTCTATTGTTTGGGTTCTGAAAACTTGTTCAAAGATTATGTTTTGGGAGAAAAATTCACAGCTGGCTGTCGCAACGTACCGGAATATTTTTAAGAGTACCTAAAGATTTTTCTCTCTTTTTATTTTTAATTTGAATGCTTACCCAATTTAATTTGTGATTGTAAAAGATAAATTTTAATCATTTAATTATTTACTTTTAAATGCTTAATCATAAAACGCTAATAACACTAGTTAAATATGATTATACGAAACAATGAAATAAAATTAATGATTTTTGGAGTCGAAGATACATTTGAAAAAAAAAATGCAAAGTATAAAGAGAAAACTGCAAATGATAATATGTATTAATTATTTTGTCAAAGCGTCAGAAGAGATAAAAAAATAATAATAACTACTTTCTTCAATAGAATTTAAAGAACAGCAAGAAAATAATTAGATATCAATATTTTATTTTAAATTGTTAAAAAAAACATCCTCATTCTGTCGGTTTTATATTACATTATGGTTTGAGCTAAGAAATATATTTTCATAGTCAATCTTTTTGTTTTCTATGTACTAAAAAGGGAACAAAAAATCACAGATGGAAAGTACACTAAATTTTAAAGGAACATCATCATATCCGTTTTATATAACATTCTGGCTTGAGATGCAAAATATTTTCAAAGTCATCACATTTTAATCTATAAATTTCAAGAAGAAAAGGAAATAAAAATGTAATTTGCATTTCTATTTGCATTTCTTTGCAAAGTTAGGAAATACATTTAACTTTTAAAAATACATCACGACTATTTTAAATTACATGAATTATAAAATGCGTTATCAGTGTCCTTTTTTATCCAGTCAACTTTAGTACGACTTTCTTTAAACTAAAAAACAAAAATGGCAATTTGTAAAAATAGAAATTATACACTTGATTTTTAAAAAGACATCAGCATGTCATTTTTTATTACATTCTGGCATGAGTTATAAAATAAATATTTACAAACTCTTTTTTTGTTTATAAATTGTTTTAAGGAAACATTAATAAGTGAAGATAGAAATTTACGAAATTTTTAAAATTACAAAAGGTGATTCCATGGTAAAGGGATAATATAAAATTGTAACTTTGCAGTTTTTTTAAGTGTATTAATAAAATTATTATGCATTCAGATTTGATACTAAGATATTTCAAAAATAGATACAAGATCATTTTTCTTCTAAAATATATAAATTAATGTCTTGCGTGAAGGACTAAACTAGAACCCTAGTACGTGAAAATCCAATCACAAGAAGAAAAGCTGTTCAAGGTGTATGATTATATTTATTCATTAATTTTGCTCACTTATATGGCATTAGTTTGATAAATATTCATTCAATATTCGTCTTAATTCTCAAATAATATAATAAAATACAAGAATAAAATAATTGTAAAGTTGAAAATATTTCGAAACTTACTACCTTATTTATTATATATTCACTTATTATTATTATTTTTTTTATATAAAATTTCTCCTCAAAAGGTAGTCTAATAAAAGATTATCTAATAAAAGATAATCGAGATTGTAAAAGAGAGATAAAAAGCACTTTGGAAATGAATTTGGTAAAATTAACTATTAAATATAGTTTTATACTATGGGATAAAATTTAGTAGATGCAATAAAATTTGGTAATTTTATCATAACTTAGAGCATGGCACAAAAACTATTTATTTGGTTGAATTCAATTTTCAGATTTGTATTTTTGACTAAATGTGAGGTAATAACTATAGCATTTGAGGTAAAATTTCTGGTAAAGCACGCTACCATATGAACGGAAAAGTTACCAAATGAATGGATTAAATACCGAACATTTCGATTTTTATTCGAAACAAGTTTTTTGTAATTTTTATTTTTATTTATTTATTTAATTTTTTTAAAATCAGAAATGTCATTACCACACATTAAGGTAATTTTACCAAACTTTTTTCTCCATGTAAAGCGCAGTTGGTATTTGGTTTTTTAATTGGCAAAATCGGGAATTAATCGAAACGTCTTTGGTAAAAACCAATATTCTACTATATATCCGATTTGTAGGTGAAATATATTTTTATTTTAAAATAATTCCAACTTCAAAATAGGTACAATATGTTGAAGAAATTTATACCATAAACTTACGTGAGATTTCTGTTTTTCCCATTTCCTTATTAATTCTTAACCGCAATCTCATTTAATTCTGAATTACTATCTTGTACGGGAATAGAAAATTAAACTTGATTCACTTTGAGACCATAGAAAAATATCTGAAACACACACTTCTAATATTATAAATTAAATAAGTCTTTTCTCTAAGAAAAAGTAAACATATCTGATTGATTGAGTAAAATCTCTTTGATTAAAAATGCTTTGCTTCTGCGTTTTCAAGCCGCAGTTATCACATAAAATTAAGCAATTTCATAACTAAATACCAGAAGATACCAACACCTTTGCAATTACCTTCCTTTTTAATTAACTTGTTCAATCTTCGATTTTTGTTTTTAGATTTCTTTGTATTTGCAATTAAATAAAAGTTATACCTTTGAAATACAATATTTTGTTGTTGATTGTGACTCAAGTTGATTGTGACTTATTGTTCACCTTGTAATTTATTATTTTTTGTAATTTTGAATCAAAATTATTAATGACATATGTATTATAGCAACGGTTTACTAATTTTTTTCCGACTGTGGAAATTAAAATGATAAACCTTATTAGTTTGGAACCCAGAAACATCAGTAATAAATTCCATTAGTGATTGTTATCATATTAATTAAGGAAGGAATATTAATTATTTTTTAAATATGTAATAATCTAAATGTAATTCATTAATTTGCTAGTATATAGTGAATTAATAGAGAATACAATTTTTTTTATCATAACGTTTTATCAAGATTAGTCTTAATATTAAATCTTATGTCAGACAGTGGAATTCAAAGGTCTAGAGCGGCATGTAGTCTAGTTCTTTATTTGATTTTAGTGTATGCATAAACTAAAAATAAATAGGCTGAAATATGGTTTCTGGTAAAATAAAAGCAAAAATAAACGCAGAAAATGTTTATCAAAGAAATATACTTCTTCATTGTTGATTTTGGTTACTTCTATTCGATGCGAAATACTAATGCAATTTTTCATGAATGCATATCCTATTCATATTTTATTCATTATATTGTAACTAGAGTAAATCAAAAAGATGAAAAAAACATTGCTTTGGATTTTCTTTCTTCGTAAAAATTTTTATTAAGTAAAATTTCATAGAAATTCTTAAGAAATAACTGAAATATTAAAAATAAATAATGGAATACTAATGCGATACAAATTTAACTGATTAAAAAAAGGTAATGTCATAAAAAAAGGGTCTCTCGGAGCCCCTGTGACACGGGAACTGCTGTGTAAAAGTGTAGCAAAGAAAAAAAGTAATTTACTTAAAATATTTTTTAGATGAAATTAACAATATTCAACTTAGAGTAAGCACGAGTCTAGTGCTGAGATATCGTGCGTTTTTCAAATTTCCAATTAGAGTGTTATTTTTATTTTTTTCGCTGCATTAGTACTACTCTTTAGTTCACATTTTTTTCAACAATATTGATTTTACAAATGTTTTATTTCCTCAATGTTGTTTGTACAAATGTTTTATTTCATCAATGTTGTTTGTACAAATATTTTATTTCATTAATGTTGATTGCACAAATGTTTTATTTCATCAATGTTTTTTGTAAAAATGTTTTTTTTCTCTTTTTTGTGGTTCTATGACTCACCCGCAAAGACAGCTTACAACTATCCATTTTTTTTAATCCTTGTCTCAAACTATTTTTTTTCTCTGTAAAACAAATATTACTCGATTTTACTTATATTGTAATTATCCAAAAACAACCTTTCACTGTAATAAATTTGAGGCAATGATGTTTATGCTCTTTTTCTTACAATTCAGAAGTACAAGGGGAGAGAATATTCTGGTGAATTTTTTGTACTGTATAGTATTGACATTTCTAGCAACAAAAAAAAAGCGAACATAATTCTGGTTAGCAAAACTGAAATATATAGTATTTAAGCCATTCATTTGATAATTTTTGCGTTCATATGGTAGCGGTTTGCATGAAATTCTGGCTTTTAAAATAACCACTGATTTTTACCAAGAAATTGGTAAAAAATGTAAACAAATAATGTAACCGAATAATTCATTTTTAATTTTTATGTCTTGCTCTGAAGTATCATGATAATATTACTTAATTTCGCCTCGAAAATTTTTCACATGTTATAAAACCATATTTTATTTTTAACTTTACCAAACTCATTGCCAAAGCGTTTCCGGTAAAATTTACCGAAGCGTTTTGGTGTTCCCATAGACTCAGAAACACGGTAAATTTATTCATATTCTGTTAGTTTAAAATTAAATCATGCTTTCTCTGCGGAAATGTAACACTTGAGTTAAGTTTTAAAACAATTTTTTACAACGATTAAAAAAAATAGCTGCATATGGAGAAGAACAAGAGAAACTTCCTTAGTTCCTTCTACATTTTTTTACACTATTTATAGTCATTTTATGTTGGAAAATATTTCATTTTCAAGTTACTACATACTTCCGTTGCATTGTTAATAAATACAAATACTTATTTTTGCAAATACTTGAGTTTTTTGCAAATACTAAGAAAAATTAGTTCTCCTAATTCCCGAGAAACAAACGGTGAATGGTCATTATTTAATGTAAGAATATTAGCATTCATCTTTATGCACAGCGTCCCTTATGAAATGTTTAACTATACGTTTATTACATTTTTACAGTTTATTACAGTTTATTACATTTTTTGAACTTATCTTAACTCTTCTTATTTCTTCATTGTACTCTTAGTTCATTTTAAACACGTCTTCGTAATGTAACGTCCTTTCGTAAATTAATGTTCGTAATTTAACCTTCCTTTTAAATGCTATTCTCACTTACTTTACTTACTTATTCTCTATGTGCCTTTGGGCACTTAAGGCCTTTAGCATATCCCTCCAACGCCTCCTGTCTCTAGCAATAGATCTTGCTTCCTCCCAGCCAGATATTCTACATTCTTTTAATTCGCCCAAAAACATGCGCTGGATGGTAAGTCTGGGTCTTCCTCTTGTTCTTTTACCATGAGGGGCCCATGTAAGTGCGACAGATGTAATTTTTTCTTTGGGCATTCTAAGGATATGTCCGAGCCAGCTCCATATTCGTTTTTTAATTTCATCTTCTATTGTTTTTATTTTAGCTTTCTTTAATCGATTTTGACTTGATACTTTGTAAGGCCAGAAAATTTTAAAAATAAATCTCAAACATTTGTTTTGAAAGGTTTCTAATTTTTGTATTTCGATCTTAGTCTGTTTCCAGGTTTCTGCGCCATATAATAGTACTGCTCTAACAATAGCTTTGTAAACAACTATTTTTGTCTTTATTTCAATATTCGACTCTCTCCAAAATTTATGTAATCCTTTAAAACATGTTCTTGCTTTGATTATTCTCGGTCTAATATCTTCACTACTTCCACCTTTTTTATCTACAATAGAACCTAAATAGCTAAATGACTCTATGTCATCTATTTCGTGATTTTCGATTTAAATTTTGTCATTTTTCTTTTGATTTATTCTCATTACTTTAGTTTTCTTCTTGTTTACGAATAAACCTACACTATTTGAATACTTGTTGAATTTGTCTGTTTTAAGCTGAAGGTCTGTACATTTGGATGAAATAAGTACGATGTCATGCTATTCTCACTGCAAGACAAAATTGTGTCCACAATATTTTTTCAATAAAGCGGTAGATTCTTATACATTTGAATGCTTTTAATAAATAAAACCAGCAACAACTTCAGTTTAAAATTTAATTAATAAAATCAACAAAATCGTGTTAATATAAGTGTTTTAGCGACAATTGTTATTCAAGGTAATTCTATCGTGCATTAAAAACAAAAATCTTATGAATTATTTTAATGAGAACCAAACATGTGTCACTTTAATTAAAATAGAAGTTGAATAACAAAGACCCCTCACAGTGATTTATACAAATTTAAAGTAGCTTTTTAAAAGAAATTATCATAAATATCAGGCGTTTACAAATATTTGAGGAAAAAAAGATGATTAGCCTTTCTTTTTTACATCAAGGGTGGAGATAACACATTTACATTTGTCGAAAAAGAAAGTTATGCTTACTTTCACATTGAGCTAAAAAGAGAAGATTAGGTCACCGCACAGCTGGAAGAACATCACTAACAAAATTCACCTGAAAAAAGCACAATTGAGATGCGCATTTATTTTTGAAAGAAGGAAAAATGTTAAGTTAAGGTTCAAGATGAAATGGATTTTTTTCGATGGATCGGAGATATAATTAATAGATTTTCATTGATAACTTGGGAAATGATTAATGATGGCATAGTTAGAGGCAACTTACTGTATCGATTTCCTAAAACCTTTCCAAATATGTTTTTAAAATATTGCATTTGTCAGTCTTAATATAGTTTTATTCATTTTTTTTCCAGATGTTTTTAAGATAAATGATGACATAGTTTTGAAGAGTTATACAAAACACTATAAGCTACGAAACTAAAGTCAGTTTGAAAAGTTTGCAGTTGTATTTATCATATTTTCTTTTAAGGTTTTTAAGATGAGTCGTCAAAGTTAATTATTAAATTTTGATTAGATGAAACAAATATTCATCTAAAATAAAGACAAGTTAAATTTTTTTTCCAGTTTTTTCTGAATTCTAAATTTCATAAAAAATTAAACTTGTTACTCTGAAAAAAAAGGTTAGTTTTAAAAAAAATATCATTCAGCAGAAAAAAAATGCAATTTTGTCATGGCCCTATTTAAAAACAAATAGTTTTGTAAACCTTAATTGAGAATCCACTTTACGGGAAAATCCTTTACTGGTAATTATTTTAAACAAAAAAAAGTTTTTTCTTTTCTAGAAAAGTGCTAAGAACATCTAACAATTATAGTTTTTGCTTTTATCATAGTTTTATGAACGAAAACAATTTAAAATGTTTAATGAAGTTAAATTGCAACCTAATCTGTTAGGCCTGGACAATTTTTTGATGAGCTTTGCCAATAATATTACATTTACTTATTTTTGCATTGCACGGAGAAAAAAACATTTTGGTCAAATTACCATACTGAATGGAATTTCTGGCGAAAGAAAAACCATAATTCTGGTTAAAAAAATATTAGGTAATTAAACCTTGTATTTTCGGTAATTTTTCTATTCATATGATATAGGTTTACAGGAGATTCCTGGCTTTCAAATTTACAATCACATTTTGTACAAAATAAAAAACTGGAAAGTATATTTAACCGAACAAGTGGTTTTTATATCATTCCTTAAGGTATCATGATAAAATTATAGAACTTTACCAAATTTTACACATATTGTAAGCCACATTTTATTATAAATTTTACCAAGTGTATAAAAAAAGCGCTTCCGAAAATATTACCGAGCTTTTAGAACAAAGAAAGAAACATAGAAAATTAACCTCCAAAAGATCCATCTTCTGTTAGCTTTGACTATACTTTTTTTTGAAAAAAAAAAAAATTTTTTTTTAAGGATATATATCATGACTCCTCAATTCTCAACACAGCTGAGGATAGATACATAATCTCAAGTAGTCTGTTTTACAGAAAAGATCATTAATACAATGCATATGAATTATATTTTGTTTGTAATTGTTATATTTAGTCACCAATATGAATATCTTTTAAAATACTTAATAAATAAATTATGTTTCCAATCGATTTTCTGTTAGAGTTCTAATTTAGAAAACAAATGCTACTCTGGAAGAAAAAGTTGATCTGTGTAAAGCAGAAACTTTGCAACATTTTACACAAAAATCTGGGATTTTTGTTGGAATTCAAGATTTAATCTTCTACTTTTAGCCTCTTAAAAATTAAATTCTTAAGTTTCATAAAGAGAATAGAAATCTTGAATTGAAGCAGCATTTTGCAGCCAGAAAACTTCATTTCCGGAATGTACAACACTTGTTAATGTATTCCAAGTAAAAATTATAGCCTTTTTTCTGGTATTTTTAAAATTTAATAATAACTCATGCGTATTTTACCCTAAATCCTAACCCAAAAAATTATGTGTGGAAGTATTCAATCTCATTAGCGAATGTTAATTTTCACGTTATTTTTCAAACTCCATGTCCCGCGAATTGATATGTGTATTAGAATTGATCTAAATTTTAATATGTTTCGCCTCAAAATATTTTTCAATCTACAATGAGAAAAACACAAATAGTCAAAGCTATTAGTTTCTGGTAAATTTTACAGCGTTTCTGACTCTGTAAGAACACCAAAAAGCTTGGTAATTTCTACAGTATTTTTGTAATGATTTTGGTACAATTAATATTAAAATACGATTTTATAATGTGTGTTAAAATTTGGTAAATAAAGCAAAATTTGATAATTTAATCATTATTCCTCAAATAATTTAATCGGTTTTCTTTTCAGCTTTGTATTTTTTTACTAAATGTGTGGTAATAAGAACTATAATTTTGAAAACCAGAATTTCCGCGTAAACCGTTACAGCAAATGAATAAAAAAGCTACGGAATCAATAGTAAAAATACCGTATATTTTGATTTTATTACTGAAATTATGTTTTTTTATACTAGAAAGGCCTTACTATACAGTACACTAAGTTTTAAATTTACCAGAATTTTTTTCCTTGTAGAGAGTAATTGAAGGATCAGCAAACTAGTAAAAACAAATAAATAAGGAAAATGTTTTAACCAGAATTTCCGCGTAAACCGTTACAGCAAATGAATAAAAAAGCTACGGAATCAATAGTAAAAATACCGTATATTTTGATTTTATTACTGAAATTATGTTTTTTTATACTAGAAAGGCCTTACTATACAGTACACTAAGTTTTAAATTTACCAGAATTTTTTTCCTTGTAGAGAGTAATTGAAGGATCAGCAAACTAGTAAAAACAAATAAATAAGGAAAATGTTTTAACCAGAATTTCCGCGTAAACCGTTACAGCAAATGAATAAAAAAGCTACGGAATCAATAGTAAAAATACCGTATATTTTGATTTTATTACTGAAATTATGTTTTTTTATACTAGAAAGGCCTTACTATACAGTACACTAAGTTTTAAATTTACCAGAATTTTTTTCCTTGTAGAGAGTAATTGAAGGATCAGCAAACTAGTAAAAACAAATAAATAAGGAAAATGTTTTAACCAGAATTTCCGCGTAAACCGTTACAGCAAATGAATAAAAAAGCTACGGAATCAATAGTAAAAATACCGTATATTTTGATTTTATTACTGAAATTATGTTTTTTTATACTAGAAAGGCCTTACTATACAGTACACTAAGTTTTAAATTTACCAGAATTTTTTTCCTTGTAGAGAGTAATTGAAGGATCAGCAAACTAGTAAAAACAAATAAATAAGGAAAATGTTTTAGTTCCACGATGTATCACATGAAATTTACGCATAGTATACGTATGAGTAAAATTTATGCCGGGCTTGTAAGGTAAGTAATTATGCAAATTACTAACCTTACAGATCTACGATAAAACACTGAAATATTTTACCACTCATTCGAGTAAATCAGTTTAAGAAACACTGGCTAAGATATCTTTCCTGATAGCTATAATTTGGAGTTCATTTGTCAAGTTGAAAACTCAAATAAATGAAATTTTATGCATTATGAAATTTGCATTTATTTACACACAAAGCATACACAAAAGAAAATAATTTTTACAAAAGTATCACACATTTACATGTTTTACACAGAGAACAGAAACAATTATGTGCGTTACGAGAACTTTTATATAATATTTCACACATCCCATCCAGAAGAATAAATATCTTCTTTTCCATAAACATAACACAAATGGAACTTTAAGAAGGTGATTTGAAAAGCGTGACAAGCATAACAATACTGGCTTCATTTAAATACAAAACATACAATAAGGCACATCACAGAAATTTGTTGTCTAATCCGGGTACCGAGAAAGCCATTTCGTTCCTTGAATCAAGAAATTTGCATGATATGGAGGCTTTGTTCAACATGATTTAATTGTTTTCACTTTATATTTTATCATTCACAAGCTATTTTGTATATTAGTATCAAGTCGATTTAAATACTTATCGTTATTGTTTTGATGCTTATACTCTCTCTAAACACAAAATATGGTTTTAAAAGGAAGAGTGTTGATAACAGATGCAAATTTCAATTTGGAACAAAGAAACTTGAGTTTATAGCTTTACAAAAGCCAGGCTCTAGTTTAAGAGATTCGCAGCTTTCAATTATATTTAAAAGTAGAGGGAAAAAGCTGCGTCAATAAAAAATAAATCTAAATATCAGCGTGAAACATCAAAATATCTATTTTAGTTAACAGGAACTTTTTTTTTCTACCGTCTTTCAAAACTGTAGGTAGCTTAAAGCTATCGCAGCAATAACCTTTGCCAACATGCGCTTCCATATCAAGTAAATCTCTCAGTTAGTGGTAATGTGAATTGGTTCAACCTCGTCTAGCTGGTGCTGGGCTGTTTAAATTTCTTGCTGCATAATTTTGAATGAGTGGTGCAGCTCGTTGGATATCTTGGTCATCTAAGAAAAGAGCTTTTGGATCACCACTTCGTAGGTTATCATTGAGGTAAAAGAAGCTAGCCGCATCCTGGCATGGAACTGAGTCCTCGGGCATACCGCATGTGAAGCTCAATTGGTTAAACATCTGTTAAAAATTTAAAAAAAATTTATTAGAGAGCAAAGTAAAAGAATTTTTAAAGAAACTTCTTTTTTAATAATATGATATAAAGTTTTTATGTTTACTATAGGAATACTATATTTTATTCTTTATTCATGAGGTTCTAAATAATCATCATTTAAGCTGTTAGAGCCATAGGGTTAGCTCTCTTGGTGTTTTAATTTGCAGACAACAGATAGGTTTCTTTTCGTGGTTACTGATCAACGGTTTGTTGAATGGTGCTCTTGGAAATATGTTCCCCTTAGAAAACATTCAATTATTGCCACTCAGTATATTTATACACTAAGGTCTTAACATTTCAATAAAAAGGATTAGAATAATATGAAATATCTAATTTTGTTTTCAAAAATGTTGTCTAGAACCTTCATCCACTATATCCAATTATCCAAAACAATAAGTTAATTATAACTTTTGAAAAAATGTATACAAAGAAATAAGTTTTTGAAATTGTTTATAATATACCAGTATTTCTCAGTATGGGGAAGATTAAATAGTTTTAGATATTTTTACATTATCATAAATAAAAACATTTAAAATTTAATTTCGTTTTATTGGAGAGCATATTATAAGTAAATATAATGTATAATATATAAAAAACATATTTTCTATTATTTCTCTCGATAATTAAAAGTGATTTTTTGATTAATTTTCAAACTCTGCTAAGTAAGCCAGAAAAATTGGGATAAATGCTTTATCGTCATACAGGCTAGTTTCACTCAAGTGTGTGTTTTGCTTTAATATTAAAATAAAACATTTTGGCACTAATTTCATGATTTTTCTCCTATTTGTGGAGAGAAGGGCTAGAATAGAAATTCTTAATAAGTTTGCTAATATATTAGACTAATTATCATTTTGGTATAAAATCATTTTGTATTATCATTTTGATACATATTTAATACTTTTTTGATTAAAATTCAAACTTTTATTTTTATATTGAATGATAAAACACTAATTTGGATGTATATATATATTATAATAGCAGTATAATAATAAAAAGAGCTATTTTAATATCCAGAAATATTCATTTTATTACTGCTATATAAAAGTTAAAATATGTTTAAGAATTTTTACCTATGCTTTTCATTGAGCAAGAATTACAGGAAATTAATAAAAAATTGAAGAAAATGTTTCGTATAAACTAAATATTTTACAAAAATGATCTCATTTAATAAATAAATACCCTATAAAGTTGTGTGTTACTAATTAAACAACATTATTTTATGCAAGTGCATATAAAAATACGAAGCAACTTTGCCAATATGCTAAAAATTACTGAGAAATTCACACAACATTCTAATGTCTACACTAGCCCCTTTATCCCTTACATATATTTTTTTATCACTTATAAATTCATTTCATACATATGAATTCTAGTTATTTATAATGAATATTGATTGAATATTTCTTATGAAATATGCATTCAAAACTATTCCATACAATGTTTGACAACATGTTTTATGCATAAATTTTTTGCAGAAATGGAAAAAATATGTATATATAGTCGTAGAAAAATTTTAAATATTTATACACTTTATAGTTCGACTTTTTGAAGAATGAAATATAATATAATCAGCTTACACCCGAAAATAAAACTCTGTAACTCTTTTAATTATTCAAGTTTCTATTTAATTTACATTTTAAACTTTTTGATTGCATTGTTCTATAACATACTAAATTATTTTTTTATTAATAAATTCTCAAAAAAGTATTTTAATTAAAACATAATTGCGTAATTATATAATATTTTCAATTAATCCATTATAAATTTGATACATTATTTGCATATTCATTCGTAAAGTTAACAAGTTGTTATTTTTGATGTTGATTGATAAGGAACTCTTAAATCTCTGCATTTTATCTAAATTCATATTTACGTGAATAATTCTCTTAAATTTCATATTTACGTGAACGAGCTGCATTTAATCTAATACAATATCTAGAGTCTTGTATCGTCCTATTAAGAATAATGTACAGGTTTATAAAGCCTATGATAAAATGTAATATATCAACGTAATATATTAAGTATAGAGTATTTTAAACGTTAAAATTCATGTAAAATAATTCCTTAAAATCTTCAAGAAGAAATATTTTAAGATGAGGTATTAAAATTTGCATATCTTATTTTATATTTTCATGAAGAAGTTTTTTATGCAGGAAGGTATTTTACTAAGAAGAAGTATTTTGCACCATATAGGTGACTAGGTACATGAATAGGTTATAGAATCAGTAATTTCTAGTCACCGATAATAAGGTACTCGAAATCTAGTGAAATATTTCAGGAAATTTTGTTCAAATTTAATTAAAATTTTTAAAATATTTGAAATGACATCATGCGAAAGTTATTACTACAATAGAATTTTTAACTTATCGTTTCTTATTTAACTAATCATAAATTATCGTTTCTTTATTATTTATTTCAATAAAAAAATTATTAAAGTCAAGAAAAAATCCACGTTTTTCTGAAAATCTGAAACGTTTGAGAAAATAATTTTGTGAATTTTAATTTTCGAAGTTTTTTCCTTTTTAAGTATTTATTTTTTCCATAAAAGTTGCGATACGAGACACTTTATAAGTTCAAAACTATCATAAAGTAATTTTTTCTCATTTTAATTTGAAAATTCAAATTTCAGTTCGATGGCGACTAAAAATTAAGAAAAAATTCTTGATCTTTGAATTACGTACAGTCACTCGATAATTCTGGAAATGTTTTGCTTGTTGGGAATGTTTTTTATACATTTTCACGAACTCAGAGCTATCCAAATTCCGTCTTTGAGAGAAAAAAAAACTAAATACAAAGTATATGACGTCATATTGTAATGAAAAGCGTAAGCCAGAATATAAACAATTCTTTTTCAAATTTACCTAATACAAAGAAACAAAATTTCGTGAGTTACGATAAACAAAATTAAGAACATCATCCTCGACTTTGACTTTCAAGGCGTTAAAAATAATAGAATTTCCACGGCTGAATTGCAAATGAATTGGAAAAACTACGCTAGTTTTATATTGTCGTTCGGTTTTTCACATAGAAGTCTGAATTGTTAATGAATTGGAAAAACCACGATATTTTTTTATATTACCGTTTGGTTTCCACACAGGAAGCTGAATTGAGTAGTTTCCGACGAGCCATCTTCTTGGACGTTGGTATGACAAACGTGGAAAATCTGGCAATTGTTTTCAATGTCGGCGTAATAACCTTCGGAACCTTGGGGACAAGCAAAAGAGGTTTTAACACTGCCTACTAATAAATCAGCTCCATCTGGCAGTTCGAAAGCTTCTCTCTTCGTCTGAAATTTGAAAAATATGTTTATTTATAAAATAAACAAATAACCTACATTTTATGTTAGAAAGAAGAGAATTAAAATAATTTTAAATTGTTTTAACAGGGTTTTAATAATTTATTCAAAGAAATTATGCAAATTAAATCACATATAGTATCTTTATCATTTCCTCATACCTCTTGGCTTAAATGCCTAAATTCACGAAGTATGAATACTATTCAAGAAACTGTGCTGAATTCTGTATTCCTTTCATCATGTATTTCGTATTTTTGTATTTCATTCAGCAATTTTTATAATCTAATAAGAATTCGATGATAATTTCTTAAGAAATAAAAAAAAAGTTTAAAAGAAAATGAATAAAACGAATTGAAAAAGTAAATACAAACTAAAATAAAATAACACCTCTGTTTTGCACTATTGTTAAGTATTTTACAACGTACGTAAAAAGTTGTATAATTGTTTATTGGGTTGCTTAATTTTATTTAAAGTTATTTAATTTTTGACCAACAGTTGTGCTGAAGCAATAAAAATATAAAAAGTATGATGTCATAAATACAAATATTAAATAATTTAAAAAATTAAAAAGCAATACTTTTTTTAATATTATTAAGTTAACAGTCAAATTCTAAAGCCTTACCCTTGATTTTGAAACTGCAGCAGCAGCAACAGCAATTAGAACTATAAAGAAATTTAATGCATTGATTTATAAACTAAAATTAAAAACTATAAATATCTAAAATAATGTGAAAAATCAAACTACATGAAAATTAATTGTTATTTTTGAAATGAAAATTGGATTCTAAATAATAAAGCAGCTTAAAACATTCTAAGTTGAATTTATTTTAAATATTCGTAATTGATTGTCTGAAACATAGTAAAAGTGATTTTTTATTGTTCATGTATCTTTTATGAGATCTTAGTTTTTTTTGTTGCGTTTTTTACTAAACTTTTAAGAAGCAGAATGAGTTCTAGTGAATAATTAGAAAAATTTTAATTTTGATTATAAAAATAAAAGCTTCTTATGCTTTTTTTTATTTTTATAATTTTTACAGTTATTTAAAATTAATATAGAAAACGATATTTAAAAGACTATTTGAATAGATATATTTTATGTATCTATTTAAACTACCTACTCATCACACACCTTTTTTTAATTTCATATTTGGTATATGTGTAATAAATTTGCAACAATTGAAAATTGTTTATTTGTGTTGAAAAAATACTCTTGAATATATCACATTTTCTAAAATATTGTATTAAATTTAGTTTTTAAAACAAAAATGAAAAATTGATTTTATTACTGATTATTGATCATTTTGAAAACACATGAGGCGATTTTTAAAATAGATATATCTTTATTTTAATTAAAAAAGTACTTGTATATGAAGAGATTATTATATAACATATCAATTAAAATATATTGTAAACTTAAATTAATTCTTTAAGACTTTTAGAAATTTTCTTTTAATTCTTTAGATGTCATGTCAAAGATTAAGTATTTGAATGTTAAATAATTTTGAAATTTTATGTTCTATAAACATTTTTAAAATATATTTATTTCGATCATTTACTTTAATTTTCGAATTAAATACTAAGTAAATCACTATCAGTATTACACTTTGTTAATCAGTATTAAATCTTGTATTAAAAATTCTATATTTAGCTCATTCGATTTGTAACATCAACTGAATTATTTCTTATTAATGCATTTTAAATATTTTCTGGTACAGTTTGGAAAATCTCCAAGAAATGTTCGAAGTCCATACTTACCACAAAATACTATTACTTTCATGTTTAGAAATATAAAGCTCCTATAACAAAAAATTTGAGATTAGATATGGTCTTAAATTGTTAAAAAATAATTTACGGAAATATAATAAATTTATGTGAAAATTAGAAGTAATATTTTTTTAAGAAAAAGATTATCATATAAAATATTTTATTGACTTTTTACTAATTTACGAATACGTTCATACTGAAATTCTTTTCTAATAATATTTATCTTTTCATTACTAGGTTAAAATACTTAGTGCTTTACATTTGATTGGAAAGCTAAAAGAAAATAAAAAAATTAAAATCTTTATTTAAAATTTTAATTAATAAATTTAAAACTTTAATTAAAAAAATTCAGACAATTTTCTTTTACTATTATTATAAATTCAATATCAAATGCGCGTTTGAAGATATTTACCTTTGCAGGTAGAAACCTAATATTTAGACATATATTTAAGCAATTTTGAACAAATTTTCATAATCTTTGCTTTTAAAAACATGCTAATACTTATTGAAAAAAATTTAAACTAATACGCATTGAGATTTTTTTTATTTAATTTGTGTGTTTTTACATAAACTTGAACAAAACGAAACAAAACGTCATTTTCAAAATATTCAATTTTGTTATATCATAGTAAATAGCAACTTTTAAATAAATAGCACAGTAAATAGCAACTTTTAACTATGATATTTAATGCAAAATTATTTATTTTTTAGTTTCAAATTGATATCTGGATTTATTATTATATATATTATTATATTAAAAACTATTATATTAAAAATTATTATAATAAAAATTATTACATTAAAATATACAAATATTAAAACATTATTATATTAAAGATTAGTATTAAACAGTTTCATTTTATGGTTTATAAACCTTTTATAAAGTTCATATTTTATGAAATCGATAAAGGTGCAGAAGAGAGAAAATCTATATAAAAAAGATTAATTGAGTTGAATTTTATGGATAAAATTTAAAATTTTGATACTTGAAAATTTAATGAATAAAAATTTGAAAAAAAAAATAAAACAACAAGAATCTTAGAACTTACGTATTCTCCAAGAGGATATATTCCGGAATGGTCTGGGGTTTCACTTTGGATTCTGTTTCAAATACCGATATTGGTGCCTTATTTATATCATAATCCATACACTATTTCACCCACGTGCAAGTGACCGGCACGTGCTCAACATCCAATCAGGGTTACAGAAAAGTATGCCATCGAAAGTTTTAAACTAGACGGACCAACCGGACTCAAAGGATGCTCCATTCAAGTTTCTACTCATCATTAGATTCTTTTTTTTTCCACTCCGGGCTATCTTTTTCTTCTACGGATGCTATGGGAATCGAATATTTTTTGTTCTTTCTTCATTCTTTCACTCTGCGGGTAGAAGATATGCGTTATTAATTTTTTTTGCTTTTGTTTCTTTGATGGGTAACATGGCCAAAAAGGAAAGTGCCAATAAATATTTCTGTCAGACGGTTGCAGGGAAAGAGAAAGAAAAATGTATTAGAAGGCTGTTAGATGAATTAAACTAGTTGTAAGACAGCACATTAACTAAATTACAGTTTGAGCTTTTATAGGGATAAGAATTAGTTGCCCAAGCTTTAAATTTAAGTACTATTTTTTTCTGCTTAAATTATCAGTGAGTAGAAAACTAAGAATAATGAACACAACTGCTTTAAAATTTAGGATTATTTCATCATTTTTAACAAAATATATTTATTTGAAAAAAATTGATATATTGGAAATATATTATTTAGATAAACAACTGTGAATAAGATAAACTCGGCACGAAAGTGTGTTATATATATATATATATATATATATATATATATATATATATATATATATATATATATATATATATATATATATATATATATATATATATATATATATATATATATATATATATATATATATATATATATATATATATATATATATATAAATATATATATATATGTATATGTATATATATACATGTATGTATATGTATATGTATGTACATGTATGTATATATATATATATATATATATATATATATATATATATATATATATATATATATATATATATATATATATATATATATATATGTATGTATATATATATATATATATATATATATATATATATATATATATATATATATATATATATATATATATATATATATATATATATATATATATATATATATATATATATATATATATATATATATATATATATATATATATATATGTATATATATATACATACATACATATATATATATATATATAGATATATATATATATATATATCTTTTGATTTCTAGTATCTTTTCAATAGCATTCCCCTTTCTAAACTAAAAGATGTCCTTTTGGATTATTACTATGATTTCAAAAATTCTGATTTATTTTTGTCTTTTTAATAATAAACTTTACAATGGAAATATATTTTTCTACAGATTGATGGAATACCACAAGGATCTAATTTTTCAACTCTCTTAGCTAATTAATTGTTATATAAAAAAGTTATGCTCATAATACTAAATTGGTTTTTAGATTTATTGATGATTTATTTATCTTTAATTTTCAAAATTATACAATTTTATTAAATAATATTTACCCAGAGGAATTAATCTTGCTTCGTAATCATGATGATAATATTAATTTTAATTTTCTGGATTTAGGTATTTTAAAAGAAGAAAATATCTGCTTTCTTGATGTATGCTATAAAAGAAATGATATTAATTTTTATATAAATGAACTAATTACTTGGAATTCTAATGTTTCTAAAAGCATCTATTTAAATACCATTTTAAATTAAGTGAATATAGTTAAAAGAATATACAGTAATGTTTACTTATCTAAAAAACAAATAGGCAAACTCTTTCAAAATTAGATAAATGACAATGGTTATCCAACTAAAGTAATTAAATTCTATATAAAATCATTGAGTTAATTGTATGTTATTATAAATAAATTTACTAAAAAATTTCTTTGTTAATTTAAATAATTTTTACCATGTGCAAATCAATTTTGGGCTAATCTGGGGCTACAAATGTGTGCAAAACTGGCAATTCGTGTTTATTTTCTCTCTCTTCCTTCATTTTTCATTTTCTAAATAAAAATAATTTTTCTAAAATCATTAAAATTGTATAATTATACATCAACCTTATTAATTTTAAACTTCTTCAAACTTTCCAGCATGATAATACCTTGTGCACATCCATTTTCGGGTTCATGCTTGGTAACTAACAAATCAAACGAGCTTCAGTACTGCAGTAAGAACTCACTATAAAACAAAATCCTTTATTTACGCTTTTACCCCAATTTGTTCTTCTCTTTTCATGTTTTGCAATCTGTCAATCTTATTACGAAAATATTTTAAATCATTTTTGAAACTTTTCCTGTTCATGTAAGTTCATTTGAATTCGCTGCTTGCTTTATAAATTTCGTTTCATGTTTCTTCTTTGCATTTTATTTTCTGTTTTTTTACTTGATATTCATAACTTAATGTGTTTTATTCTATTTTTAAAAAAAAATTTTTTTGAGTGCTCCTCACACTATTGTATTAATATATTTTGCTTTGGTTATATTGATACAATATTAGAAAGCACTCCTTTTTGCAGATATAATCGTGTGAGCTGATGAAGAGATTATATATTTTTATTATTATTTTTTTAAATAATATTCTTTTTCTCTTTTTTGATTATTTTGTAATTTTTCCCTTGTTTTCTCCAAAACTTACTGACTTTTTTAATTTTTTTTGTTTTTCTCTTTTTTCTTTGTATTCATTTAGTGTACTATATATATATATATAGATTCATTTTTAAAAGACAAATCCGTACCTTTTTTCGCCTGCAGCATATAGTTATTATTTCCTTTATGACACGTGATCCGTAATATCCAGACTTCTTTTTAGGATTGACGCCGAAGTAAGTAAACAAAAGAAAGAATATATTACGATCTTAAATTGAATGGGATTTCGGTTTCATTAAGGCAGTTTACTGTGTGGTATAGATTCATTTTTTAAATGAAAATCCCATTTCCAACAAATTAGCGACAATTTATGTGCGAAGTGATTCTTTTATTATGTGAAAAAGGGGTCATATGTATATTAGAAAACACAATAGATCTCCACTCTGTCCTCCAGTGAGCTCGAACTCGACACCACTCACGTTGTAAACTGCAGTGGTTTGGCGTGAGTGAAATGCAAGGTATAGAGTTTCTCGTATAATAATAAGTACAAGGTATAATAAATGCAAGGTATAGAGCTGTACTTGAAGTAGCCGATTTGTAAAAATTTGTGGTGTCACTGCAGTGCCAACTGAATCTCGAATTTTTGATGCAGACACAGCACGGTGCACCACAGCCATATATCATCCAAGAACCGATATTCTTGAAGAAATACATTCCTTTGACCATTTCTGATAACAATCATGCACAGTGAGCCGTAGTGGCTCATGGAATGGAGATTTCACATTACAATCAGGTTAAACGGGTACAATAATGTGATTTTTCAAATCAATGACAATTAAAGTCTAGGCCAGTAAGAATTGGACATTTATAGGTAATACGGAAACAGGTCAAAATTTGATTCATATCAGGTGAAAAATTAAATTAATTAGATAATTGAAATATAAATGTGTAGATACTTTGCTGTCAAAAAAGCTACTATATATTTTGATGTACTATATACCGGTCAGATTGGCGTAAGCAAAATAGCTAAAAATCTAGTCCTCTGTCGACGTTTTTTTTAAAATTTTATTATTTTATTGACTTTTTTAAGCACAATAAATTGACTAAAATAAAAATAAATAAATAAAATAAGAAATTGATAAATAAAAATAAATAAATAAAGTTTGATTGTGTGGCCTACGGAAGACTAAAATGTACCAAATAATTAAATGAATAAAATAAGTAAATAAACTTAATTTGAATAAACTAACAAAAAATGAATTTTCTTAGGAAATTGGTTTCCACATCATCTCTTTGTGTATTAATAGTTTTAAAAATTAAATGTTTTTAACTGGAAAAAATCGAACGAAAGTTTGGTTTCCGATTGCAAAAAATATAATTGATTAATAGAGTCTCTTCAAAACAAGCTTTTTTATGGTAATTCTATTCATATTTGCAATTTTGTTACTTGCTGACTTGGTTCTCAAATGAAGTGACATTTAACCTCACGATAAAAAAAAACTTCGTAAATAATAATTAAAAAAGTCTAACATCAGCATTTATTTTGATCTCGTGTTTAAACGTGTGTCATCATGTGCCTCACATTAATCTTTTTCAATTATTTAAACATTTTTCGATTGTTAAATTTGAACTAGATAAAAACTTTTATTTAATTTACGCCTACAAATAAAGCTTTCTAACTGATTTAGCACTCGACTATAACTATTTGTGACAACTACTGTAACTACAAAGATAAAATGCTAAAAATTCATATAAATATTAAACCATTTAATAGTTCGTCCTTCAAGAATGCATTTTCATGTTCCCGCATGAAAATTATTGGCTAATAAACTTATTTTATTGACTCGTAAATATTATAGGTTCATTTAATATACTTATAAATTGGTGTCAGATATATTTAAATCTTCAAAGTTTTTAATGCTATTATTTTTTAGGATTCTTCCTAGTGTTTAAAATTAATTTATCCGGAGATTTGTCAAATAAAAATGCTCACAGCATAAAAAAATTTTAATTTTAAAGTTGTATATACTGAAAGCTAGAATAAAATTACAGATATATAAAATTCATTGTAAAGAGACTAGTTTTAATCACAGAGAAATATGATAAAAATTAACTCTAATACTAAAATAAACTAAGAGGCAAATTCTTTATCAATGCACAAAAAATTACAAAACTTTACTACCAAATGCTTACAGCACTCGGTTATGATAATAAATTTAAATATAATTTGAGCATTTGTTTACAGACAGAACAGAGCTCAGAATAATCTTATATTAGAACTTTTTCACAACATAAACTCATATGATCATATTTTGATTAAAATAACTATTATTAACGGGTGGAAAGAACATGAATCTAAATTTTGGAACTATTAATATATTTTAAACAGTGATAAAAAAATGAAAAGAAATAAATAAAAATATGACAGAGACAATAATGATAAATTTTATAGCATCATCTTTTCAAATCCACATGTACAAACAATATCCTTTTAGTGTCGCAAGAGGGCTTAATTTGGAGTTGAGTGAAGTAAAACTTTGAAAAATCTGTCGTGACGATGTCACAGTGGAATCTCTTAAAGTAATGTTTGAAATTTTATTAATTTGTGATTGTTTTTACAAAATGTCAAAAGTTTCAGAATGATCTCAAATTAAGTATATGGAATTATTAATAAAATTTAAAAACAATCTTATGATTTTATATAAACGAAACTTATACAAAATTAATATTCCTTACAAATATATCTAATTAACGTTATACTTATAAGGAATATTAATTCTGCACGAAAAATTAAAATAAATAGATAAAAATAGCTGAAAATTTTTAATAAAGATAAACAATTAAAAAGACAAAATGATACAATAATTTAAGAAAAAATAAAGTTTTTCACGTAAGAAATCGGGGTATAATGTATGTCTTTTACGTATTAATATAAAGACCCAGTAGAAAAGCCATTGTATTTCATGTAATAGTCAAACAAAAGAAAAAATCTATAGAAATCTTAATAATAGAAAAACTTTCATTTGGTATTTTTCATAATATACAAAAGTTATTTTCCTAATTATCTCATTCTGTCAAACCGAAATATGTCCAATTTGAAGAGAGAATGGAAAAATGAGGTATTAAAAATTAATGTTATCTTGCGATGTTAGATAAGTTTGTTATGATTATGAATTTCCTTTTTTTCAATCGTTGATTTAATTTCAGTTCAGACGAAATAACTTTATAAATGTGTAATCATAAAATATTATCATACAAGTTTCCATGGTATTTGGAAAAAAAGTTTTATGTATATTTTTCCATGATTCCTTGATCATTTTAGAATCAAATATTAATTGTTAAGTTTCGTCCAAGAAATGTACATTTCTCAAATTCCAACCCAAATGATAATCAGCCCGTAATAACATATATTACAACTCTTAAAATCTTAAATTAACGAAAATCATGTAGTCTCTAATTATTATCTATAACTAACATGTCTTCTTAGTCATTATTGTTTAATAATGCGTAATGTGATGAAATTTACACGCATTTTTATGCAGTTCTTTCCAACCAAACCATTATATATGTTAGTTTAACACAATCAACACTGCGATACCTAGAAATGATGGATGAAACTTGCGCAACAGAAGTTGTAATAAGAATACGAATATACTGAGTAAATATTTTTAATGTGGTTCAGAGTATAACTATTTTAATTTTCTTATTATTTCTTATTACATTCTTAGTTTTAATTTACATTCTTAGTTTTAATTATTTTAGCAGGAGGTTCATATTATATTGACTAGGCTATGTTATGTGTAGTCATCATTATGTATATCATCTGTAATAGCTAGATTATGTAGCTCTAAAAATTACAATATACAATGTGAAAAAAAGAAGATAAAAAACAAGCACTCAGAATAATTTTTTGATCTAATGTTTGTATTTTGAAGTATTTGGATTCAATCTCAATGAATTGAAAGCTGGAACTTAAAAAGCTAATTAATTAGTTATTAGAAAATATATTGAGTTACGAAATAAGGCAGGAAAACGTACTTTCCTGAATAAACATACATGATTTTCGATGAATTAGAATTCTTGACTCTCTGAATACGTGGGTTAGAAAGCATGGTTGCAATAGCTTAGTCGAAATAGTAGTCAAAAGTTATAACTTCTTAATGTCACGTTATCACCGGAATAAATGGAATGAAATAAAAAAAACTATTATTTATTCAAATATAATTCCATTTAAATAATTTTTTTTATATTTCTTTTCTCTTTTTTTATTATTTAATATACTATTGATCAAAACAGTTTTAAATTGTAAGCATTAGAAATGTTTGACCAATGTAATGTACATAATTTTGAACAAAAAAATCTTAAATCTATTTAGAATCGGTAAAATAGTTCTTGATAAATACAAATTTAAAAATAACATTCCTTAGAGATGCTGAAATACGCAGTTTACTTTTCGAGAAATACGTAAAAAGAGAAATTTAATCTTACGGACATAAACTTTCAATTGCGCTCCTTCCCAAAACCATATTCTCAGGCTACCCCCATACTTTTATTCCAAATTCGTCGAAAATAACGTACGTTTGTTTTATTTTTATTCTTATTGACAATGAACTCAATTCTGATCTTGCAACTATCAATGTCTGACTCCACAGTCATGTAATTTTAAACCCAACTGAGAAGAAAAGGAAACATCTGGATCAAGCATTGGGACAAACTAGCCTATGTGGAGCCCAACGGTAAGGGGATTCCCACCAATGATCTGTCAATCACTGATAATATTTTTCGTCAACACTGGGGTCGGTGCGAGCCGGGAGTAGATTTTGAATCAACCAGTCACCGCCGAGATTCGACTCTGGGTTATCTCATTGGGAGGCAAACGTTCTATCACCTAAACCATCACTGTTCAACTTATTTTTAGTAACTTAAAATATCGTCTGCAGTAATTAATTACTAATAAGCATATTTTAAGTTACGCCTTCGAACTATTGCGAAGTACGTGAAAATCCAACAATTAGATCAAAGATTAATCTGGTTGCTTAAATGTTTTGCTCATTTCAGAATATCCATCGTATATGAAACTTATACCCTTACATTGTGCTACAAAGCATTTAAAGTTACGTTGAAAAACAGAATTAATGCTTTAAGAAATAATTTTTGTGCTTACAGAAAAACAAAAAAAAAAAAGCATTTTCTTCAAAAAAACTTATATTAAAAACAAAGTGATTTAATTTCATTTCTTTATAATGCTCCCCTCCCTCACACTTCAAAAGATGCTTTTTTATTGGTGCTGAATTACCGGATTTAAGTGCTTTTTGACATTTTGAATAAGTGTCCCTTTAACCTTGCAAAAGAAACAAGTGTGGCGAAAATAAGAGATTATTTACCAACAAAACGAATCAAGAATTAGAAATTGAATGTCAGTGGGATCAATTGAAAAATGTATATGGGAGCCAAAGATCAATTTTCATGGCTTTAATGTGAGTTAAGAGGTTATATAGGAAGCTGCTTCCATTATTCTTCCAGTGAAAGAAATTGCAACTTGAAGATTTCATTGTAACGGTGGATTTGAGAAAACGATTAATGTTAGTATGAAAAAAAAAACTTCTTTTTGATTAAAAATAATGTTTCCAGTCTGATGAAATTTTCGTAATTAAATGCCTGTCCTTTGATAGATGGATCTAAAAGTTTCTTGTAACACCAATGAAATCAGAAAAAAAGGCGTTTTTGTTTTCAAATACCTCTGTCGACTCCCCTTGGTGTTGACCTATTTGGTATAAAATTTTTAATTCTGTTCAGAAATCTGAAATTTGAAGAAATATCCGTTTTTAAAATTTTTAATTTCTATTTTTAAAATGTTTGAAGCGTATATTTTTATTTATTTATTTTAAAGAAAGTCAGAACTGATGGCATTATATTTCCGAAAATTGTTAAGAAATTTTGCAGACTGTCTTATAAATGGTAAACATTTAATGTTATGGATTTATAAAACTCTGGTTCTACTATGATTATGATAAGTCCAATTAATGTAAGAATTATTGTCCCCAAATCAAATATTTTTTAGAATATGAAAATCTATATATATTTATATGCCAGGAAGGAATACTTATAGATATTTTCTAATCACACTAAAGTATAAATGGGATCTACCTTGGTTACCATTTTCTATTGAATATTATTGACGTTAACTAATAATTTTATCTTTAAAGGAATTCTTCTCTATTTTTTTATTAAATTTGCAGTAAATTTTTAGAGTGATTCTATAGATTCGTCCCGCACATGTTTCAAAAAAATAATGAATCATGAAAAGTGAAACATTCATGAAAGAAATTATGAAAATAATTATTTTTAACCGCTCCATAGTCGTGGAATTGCTTTTAGGCAAATTTAATATTTTACTCTTATCTTAGTTTTAGATATTATATCATAGTTTTCGATGATATTAAATAGTACGAATTAGTGGAATTGCTTTTAGGCAAATTTACTGTATTTCATATCATATTTTTCAAAGATACTAAATAGTAGCTCGTCGTGAAAATGCTTTTAAGAAAGGAAAAATTTCTATTCTACTAATATTATCGTAACATTTAAAAAAATAAATTAATATATTGATGTTGCAATTTAAAAGAAAGTAATATATGGTGCAAATTAAGTAAATTTATTTATATATTAAAATAATAGGTTGAAACATGTATATGTACTTGTGTTTGGGCAATTATGGATTTTAAAGTAAAAAAATTAAGGCCGATCTATCGTGAGATCGAGGCCGATCTAAGGCCAAAGCTATCGTGAGAGGACAATAACCCAATAGGCTCAAATGATGAGGTTTAAACAAACTGTGAGGTTTAAATAAGTGTGAGGTATAAACAAGTTGGATAAATTGGTATCGCCCAATTAAAAACAAGGGTGAAAACTGAAATAAATCAAAGATAAAAGATAGATAAGACAATGACATGCCATATCCAGATATCAGCTTAGCATTTGACACGGTGATATGATGTTTCCAACTAAACAAACGAACGCTTGCTCAAACCTTAAAATGACAAACTGTAACCACCACATATAGGAAAAGATGATAGAAAACAACTAAGTGAGATTCATAACTGAACTACAGATTCTTTTCTTAATTTTCTAACTCATTTTCTTATTACATCAATTTTTCAAACACACCCATACTTAAAACAGACATTGAATATGAAGTTAGAGAAATTATTTTTAACAAATGCTAAGGTTTGAAGTGAAATAGGTGACAGAAGTGATGTTTTGAAATCTTATAAAGAATTTTCAATCAGACGTAATACATTATAAACGATACAAAAGAGAGAAATTTATGTGGGATGAGAAGATAAATACAAGAGAATCGTTTAAATTGAACGGATCTAAAATATACGAAGTTGAAATATTACGGTACGAAATAATAGTAACTTAGTTTAGGAAAGGATCTAGTCGGAATCAATTCATCCGAACAAATTGACTAACTCAGATTTTCTGTGGTCATGCTTTAACTTAATGACATTCTAGTATCCATTTTAGATTCAATTCAGTATGAATTTTTAAAAGTTTTTTATCTTGTATTTTAACTCAAAGTACTTTCTGAAGAAAAAAGTCCATTTAAAAAAGCAGACTTATCAGATTCATATTAATGAAACTGATTAGAAAGTAAGGTGCAGAGAAATTGTGTCAGTAGTAGCGTAATATGCCTGAAAATAAATAAAATTCTACACTCGAACGATATAAAACTGAAGAAGGAACACAGATGCAAAATAACAGTTGCACAAAATTTTATACTTGTATGCACATACAGAAAAGATGTTTTAGTGATGAGTTTCATCAGAAAATTCCTTGAGAGATAAAACAATATTACGGAAAAGAGTAAGCAGCTGCCTTTTAAAATAGGACATACGATTGAAATATGATGAATCGAAGGAGCTTTACAAGTGAGAGAAAGACTTCTCGAACAAGATGCGGTAAATTTAGAGATGCGTGCGCGTTGCATCTGCGTTATGTATATGCGTTGTGCAAGCATAACAAGGGGTTCAAATCGGACAAGAAAGAGATCAATGTATTACCGATTTGTAATAAAGACATGATAAACTGTTAAACATGCAATTCTACGTTGAGATACATTCGGAAAGGGTTATGATGATTGTTGCAGATCGGACAGCTAAATCAGGCACCGTCGTGATCTGGGATACCAACATGACTAGAGATCCCAACAAAGCAAAACTTTAACAAGGTTTTTCGAAGTTCTTTCACCAAGAAAAATGAAAAAACCTCAGCTTCGGTGCTTTACACTTAGAGCAAAGTTATAATTTTATATTACAAATACCATCTTGCCGTGAAAAATTATCCGAGCTTTAGAACAGATAAATAACTTAAGTGTTTAAAAAGTTATTAAAACTTTCTTAAGAATCTCTAATTTGGCGATATTTTTCCCCTTGACTGTAAATTATCAAAATCGATAAAAAATTTTATGACCCCAGAAAAGGAAACAACCGAGTAAGTTTTCAAATATTAAAAGATTATGGACCACAAACGCTTTTTATTCTCGCAAAATTATGTCTTTTTTAATATTTGGGCCATTTTCAGAATAAGCATAGGCAGTGCTAGCTTTAGATAGGCTAAACCTGATTTAACCCTTTGACTACTAACGGGACTCATTTGTCCCAACAAATGTTTAAAAATTACTAATGGAGATACGTATTCCACCATTAAGTATTGCCGGGACATATATCTCCCAGCCTCTAAATTGATTACAGCTTGTCCGAAAAATCCCAAATACTAAATTTGCCTTATTTGTGACCTATTTTGTCCTTTTGAATAATAAACGGGACACAAAAATCATTTCTTATAATTCGTAGTCAAAGGGTTAATAATCATGAGTAACTGATGCAAACTCACAGCAGTTATGAAAATAGCATATTATTTGTAAAAAAGCATCATTTCTTACGAAGACAAAAGTCTTCGAAAAAAACGCATTAATCCATTACTATGTGTATAAGTGACACGAGAGGATAATTTAATAGGAAATAAAAGAAACTTTTAAACTACGGCAAGGTAACTGATTTTTTAATTGAATTTGCTTTGTACCTTATAAATTATAAATGTTACTTAAAAATGTCCCATTTCCATCTTCTTCTATTTTAGTTTAAAAGTAATTAAGAATAACCAACCTGGTAAAAAAAATTCTAATTATGAAAACGTATTTTGCTTTGATGAATCGCAAACCTCAAAATCTAATTTGTCTCCGATCTTATCCAAGACAAATGCAGAAAAACGATAAAACGTATGCAATAAATCTCAAAGATAAAAAGCTATTTCTTTGGTAAGGGCCCTAATGAAGAGAGTCATAAATTTTCAGATTTGATAGGAATCTTTTAAGTAATGAATAGAAATTATCATCTTTTAGTACAGGTTTTATATCACGATCAAAGAAAATTACTTAAAATGTTTTTAGCATGTGTGATTTAATCTATAAGATAATTCTTTTGATGAAATTATTGATGATTCAGTCTAGTACTCACCCAAAAGAGCATTAACAAATCGTGTATATTTTAATAATTTCAAACGTATATTAGGTATCTGCATAATTCTTTAATTCATTTGACTTGTGCTTAGAAGTTATAAATTAATTAAAACTTCATCCGCGTAATTTCTAATTTTTATTTTTAACATTCTTGAAGATATGGGAAAATTTAGTTTCAGCGAGATTAAACTGTCATATTTTTAAAAATGCATCACAGGTTACAATAAAACAGCAGGAATTTTAAGACAAGAAAAGAAAGCTGCTTTTTGTTTCATAATTAAAAGTGATGTAAGGTGGTTTGTTTTGAGAGTTCGAACACGACTCAGTTAACAGTTAACAATAACAGAAACAGTTAAGAAAAAGCACAGTTATCGACGAGAAATGGAAGACGAACTATGCGGAAAAGTAGTTAAACCACGGTATCCGTAGGAATAGGGCAAATCCGATCAATATGCATATCTGTGCATCATGCAGGGCTGGGGCTGAACCGCTTAGAATTATAGTTTTCCTTCAATTATGGTTAAAGAACAGAAGCATATGCAGAGTAAAACTGCTATTGTATTTTTCTTTCTTCGTTCGTTTTTTTTATTTTTATTAAACGTTTGATTGTTTCAAATGTATAGAAGTGAAGTACTTCCTCACTTTTGGGGGTTCGTCTATGGATATCAGTTCCATTTTTATTGTTTTTATAATCCAAATAAAATGCAATAAAAATCAACAGTTTTATATTTAAATATATTGATAACGCGATGGTTAAGTGGTTAAGACACTGAACTTTTATCAGAAAGACCTGAGGTTCGATCCCCAGTGCCAGCTTGAAGCGCACCTAGCTCGTTTGTTACGGAAGGTGACCTAGAGGATATGCTGACTATACTGCAACAATTAAGCCGCTAGTCACTAAAATGTATAGCCTTTACTTCCATCGCCCCCTTGGCCCACAACGGGCTATAGTGGCAATGATTTTTTTACTACAATATAACTTTTTTGAAGTATGCTTTAATTCTAAGATAATTATATTATTGTAACTAACAACATTTGAAAAAAATAAAGTTTAATGCTGTTACAAATCCATGTTTTATTCATTTCTGTCGTTATTAATAATGCGTTGCTATATATATTATTCGCATGATTTAATATTTGAATTCTAGCTGATAAATTTTCAATTTTATTTCCTTAAAAAATAAAAGGATGATTCTCTTTAATACGTTCCCCAGTTTATAATTGACATTCCAGTAGCCTTTAACGAGTCGCTCTCTTTTTTGGTGGTTTTCCTCTTGACTGTGATTGGTGCCAATTATAATGCAAACTTTCATTTCCTTTAAAATTTCTTAACTAAACTAAAAATGTCAATAATCAATACTTTTTTATTTTATTTGAAAAAAAAAAGGCCAATCAGCTAAGGGTGTCGTTAAAAGGCAACTATATTGGAAAACCATTCCCCGGATTACACATCTCTAGTTCCGAGAGGAAATAATTAATCAGAAGTCTACTGTCTTTTCTATTATGCCATAAAAGCCGTTAATGCATCAAAACGTAGTTTTGCAATTGCTTATTTTTTTAAAAAAATATTGCTAAGATAAAAATCCAACACCGATTATCTGTTTCTCAGTTAGATTTTAAAAAAATGGAGTTTTATTCTTATTTGTTGCATTCTCATAAAAGCTATCATAAAAGTGGGCAATAAATAAACTTTAAAAACAATGATTTCCTAAATTTCTTAAATTTATTTGGCGGAAAGCATAGTTGTCATTTTTACATCTTTTTCTCTCCCTCGGTGATAATGATAACCTTTCCCATTACAAAACGGGTCAGGAAATTATTATTTTTCTTCGTGATATCTTAAAGCCTACTTGACGTGGAAACTTGAGGTGTGTCGTTGGACATTTTTCACCCCCCCCTTTTTCTTAAAAAAAAAGGTTAGTCTCCAAGGAGTAATTTTCGTGATAAGACACTATTAGAAAGGAGAAAATGCTACGCCATTTTGGTGAAAAATATCTTTACTTAGCCCTTATGAGGATTAAAATTTATTAAAATAGTTTGGCACTAACAACCAACTGCAGAACATAAAGTATTTTTAATGACATGATTTTATTGTAGTTAAGCCTGTTTAATTTAAACTTCATTTGGTTTAGAAGCAATATTTATCTAATCTTTGATTTGAATATAAATTATTACTATTTTATATGGAAATGACATATTGATTAAAGTTAAATATGCAAATACATTGGAAATGTTCTGTTTAATTTAGAGTACTTTCTTAATATAAGGAGCCATCAACTTATGCTCTACAGATACTAATTTGTGATTCATTCAATTTATGACATTAGTTCAAGCAAAAAATTAAAAGATGATCATTTCGGAAGCACAAAATTTGTGATTGATGTCCATAAACAAGATTTACATATTGGCCTGTTTAGTGTTTTATTAAGGGTTAACAGGTGACAAAATTAGTGATTATAAAACGCCTCGACTTATGCAGCTTTACTTTTACATGGCTCTTACAAGAATGAGCTTCTATATGAGTGTATTAAGGGAAGCAAATTAATGTAAAATAAATTAATGTAATACAAGGGCTTAACCGCAATGGCCTCTAAACCAACTCGTGTAATGAGAAGTATTCTACTATTAATTTCAGCAAAGTTATTTATTTAGAAAGGGTAGAAATTGAAAGTTTTTTTCGTGTTTATTGTGCATGCAAGGGCAAATTGCTATAGTAATGAAAAAAAAATGACTGAAAAACGCTGTTATTTTCAAGAAAAATGGAGCCTTAGCAATCATTAAGCAAGCACCCGTAAAGCAATCATCAAAATTTCAAAGGGAGCGCGTTGTATGATAGAATGCAACATTCAAAGACGTTATGATGCTCACATTTTCGAAGAAGCAAAGTTAAGGAATCAAAAAACAAACTAAATTGTCAACAATCATCAATTTGCATAATAAATAAATAGTCTGAAGTTATAGTTAAAAAAAAAAAAAAAAAAAAAAAAAACTTAAAAAGACTTTGGGACTTAGATAGAAAGTGCCATGTGACCGTAATTAACGTACTTAGTCCATGTAAAGCTATTTCGAATCTTAACTTGTCTAATGTGCGATACCGAGATGTATAGAAGATTATATTCGAGATAGGTTGTTAAAAAAGTTCTAGAACACTTACTAAAATTTCAACTTTTACGAATTTTTATTTTGTTTTATTGTTTTTCTGGTGTTAGTTAAAACTAACATCAATAAGCGCTAAATGACATTGGATCTCACTGAACATCAGGTTTTGATTTGTTATTGCTATAAACGAGATGATCTTTTAGCAGAGGAATTTGCATAGGTTTTTCAGAACTTTTTTAACAACCTAATATTTGTGTTTTTTCTGCACCAGTGGATAAATCAAAGAGCGCAACAGATACTGCAAGCTTCTATTAAAAAAACATCGTTATAGTAAAGGAGGTAGCTTGTGTTACTGAACTTAAAAATATAACCTTTGGTTCCAATATATGCTCTTGTTTGATAGAAATCAGTAAACTCAATGTGAGTTACAGTTAAACAACATGTCTGCCATAAATAAGAGTGATATTGATGCTTTCTGGGATTGATCAGAAGATATAATTAATATTACTATGTCAAAATATGTCATATGATATATGTGAATATGTCATATGATATATGATATATGTGAATATGTCATATGATATATGATATTTGTCAAAAAAAGCATATGGTTGTTTTCCTGGTTGTTCATTCAGGGACATTTAATTTCAATTTTTAACGAAATTTAAAAAAAATCTATACATTTGAATCAACTGATATGCTCATCTGGCTATCGTATGGCTTTACCAGCAGTAACCAGCGCATGTATTGCTTGCCTGATTTCTCGGATTTATTGCCGTGAAATTCAGACATATAAGGTTGGAAATATCCACTACAGATGATTCTAAAGCTGATAATGTATATTGAATTAAATATCATTGCTTTCTATTTTTCACTTTATAAACTTTAATTCTTTAAACTAATTTTTAATGTGCTCGACAGCATTTTCAGAAAACATTCTAACTATTGTGAAATAGTTAGAAGCAGTAGAATTATTCTGAAGAATATGCTTTAAATTATAGCAGGATTCTATTAACAATATAAAATATAATTGCGTCGAATATATTTCAATCATATTTTAGAGACATAGAAAAAAATAGTGTATGATTCGAAACTTTAAATATTTTGGAAGAGTTATAAACAAAATTTTAAAATGCCGTCTTTTTATGAAAACATTTCATTTACTTTTTTGAGACTTCTTAAAAAATTTCAAAAACAACGAAAAATTCTGAAAAAATCCACAAAAAAAAAATTATAATAGCAGTATACTACTTGTAACTTCCAACTTTTTATGTTGATTTTATACTTTTTATTATGCATTTCCTAAATTTTCGACAAGTCAGCTTTTTTTTGGACGAGGATTAGAACCTTGCATTTATTTTTAAGGCGTGTAAAAAAATTTTGAAAAAATTCTTTAAATAGTTAAATTAAAAATTATTGGATTCATTTGCTTTAGTAACTGATAAATAAATGTATTTGATATTCCCCTCCTAACACTACATATGACTTTATCCAATTAGTAGTACAAAGTACATTAGTAGGACACTAATAAGTAGTACACAGAATTAAATACGTTAATGAAGCTTTAATATCTTATGATGTAGATAATAAATACATAGAACACGCAAAACCATTTATTTCGAAAAGAAAAATATTTCAAGGAAAATTGTCAAACATTTTTTAAATAGAGCATGATTCCTCTTACTAGAAATCAGTTTTTGTAACTAATAACTTTTATAAGTTCCCAAAATATTACTACTTTCCACTCATTTTCTGTTATGTACCAGTCGCTAATTTCAACGTAAAAGATATAGAATTTCATATTGCGACAGGGATAAAAGTTATAGGTATAAATAAATAGTAACTCATAAGCTGTTTAACGTAAACTACTTAGTTTGCATGGATGTAAAGCTATATACGTTATGAATATATCTTAATAAAATGTGTTAAATAATGCAATATGTAATAAATAAGTTTTGAAAGGAAAACTGTTATTGCTTGTTACTTATTATTCCGATACTTAAAATTTTTTCAGTTCTCTAAATTAATTTTGAATGTGGTAATCAGTATTTTCAGTAAATATTCCGAAGGATATTAGAATTATTCCTTTAAAATGAATACAATGTATTTTGCATGATTGTATTCATATGGTAGAAAGATGCAAACCCAAAATTTTTTTAAAATGAAATGCTTGTGCGATTTTGCAGAAGAAAATAGAACAACTGTATTTAACTGTAGCTGTATTCTAACAGCTGTTTTTATTACTATATGTTATACGAATTCACATTAATTTATAAATTATTAATTAACCAAGTTGATACTTTTTTATTTTAGAAAACAACTTTCTAGTCGAACGTGTAAATTTAAATGGTTGCAGTTTATTAATCGAAAATTCATGTTATCATAAATAAACCTGAATAGATATTATATGAACATAATTCATGTCGCACTTAGAAAAAAAATGATAGCCAAAACTACCAGATTACAGTAAAATTTATCATGTTTCTGGTTCTATGGGAACACCCAGAAATTTGGTAATTTTTGGCGAAGTGCTTTGCTGTAATTTTCGAAAAAAAAAGTTGGTTTGACAATATATGTGATTAAATTTGGTAAATGAAGTGAAATTAGGTAATTTGATCATGATACCTTAAAGCAAGACATAAAAGTCATTTATTCGGTTAAATTTAGTTTCAGTTTTATGTTTTTTATGTAAGTGTAGCCATAAGAACTTTAATTTTGAAAACCAGAATTTCTGGTACACCGTTACCATATGAAGTAGAACTTACCAAATGAACGGTTTAAATACCACATATTTTAATTTCTTAATCGGAATTATGCTTTTTTCCTTTTTTTCTAAAAATGTTATTCTCATTAAAACTGGTGATTATGCCAGATTTTTTCCTCCAAGCGAAAAAATTATATTTATGAGTTTGTGATATATTTTTTTAAAACTGTCTATAAACAATAACAGAATGTGGACACTGAAAGGTATAAACAAAGAAGAAGGGATGAAAAAAAAGCAATACATCTAAATCGACAAATTTTTAGATAAATTTCTAAACGCAAAACAGTTAATTGGCAAAACAATTTCGCAGAAAGTTTAATTACCACAATCCAGTCAATTCAATTTTACAAGATCATTTATTAAAGAAAAAAAAATCACGTGTCCTTCAGCAACACCAAGAGGGGCCTCTTCGATGTTATGTACGAGGGCGTTCACACGGAAAACGTCTCGATTAAGTCTAAGGAGTGAGATTACTTTTCCAAAGATTTTTTAACTAGTTTTACACGAATCGCTGATATCACCATCACCTCCCAGAACAACGTGAACTTCTGTAATTGCTCAATAGGTCGACCGCACCACCATATCTCATGAAATAGCAAAATGGTCTACCAATAAATAAACAAGAGTAATTTCGTGTAAGCAGCAGCTGTCTATGTGGGCTCGGTTTATTACATGAGAAGTCATTCTTGAGCAGAAGCGTGGTGATGATTTCAGTTTAAATTATGCACACTCATTGTGTAAATTGCATAGCGAGAAAAATACAATAATTTAAAGGAGCCATTTTAACAGAGATGAGCGTGAAGTTTGAAAAATCTCAAATGCATTGTTATCTCAAATGCATACAATTAACCTTATCCTTGTAGAACCCATTATTACCTGCAGTTTTTGTAGCAAAGTTGAAATTCAATATGGTTTTATTTAAAGTTAATCTTCAATATTCTCTCCCTACACTATTGCATTTTAGATTTCGGTATAGACTTAAAACTATTATTATTTTTGAATGATGCTGTTTCTTTGCAAATATTTAATGTGTGCCTCAAAATTGTAAAGTAAAAACTTTTGATGAATGTGTTAATTTTTTAAATTTTGAATTTAAAAAAAAAAATATGAATCTCGGAGAAAAAATTCCACTGATGCTCAAATCTCGATACTCGAACTAAAATTACACTGTGAAAAATTCTGGCTCAAATTACAAAAAAAGTATACACCTTAAAAATACTTTTTTGTACGGAACGCGCTGGGAAACAAAAAAATTGATGTATCATAATTTTTACAGTAATAATTACTGAAAAATCTCCGAATATAAGAACGACTAAGACTCGAATTAAATAAATATTATTGTAAAAAATGCAGTATAATATTTTACGTTAAAAATGGATCTTACCGTGAAAATGTATTTTACGGTAAAATGTATTTTACAGTTAATGCAACTAAATTGAAGGTACTGTATACCGCAATTTGATACAGAGTATTTTTGGATTCTAAGTTGAAAAGTTGTCTCATTGGCCACTTGGATGGCCATATTGAGATTTCAGATTTAGTTTTTAGCTCGCTTGGAGGAAGGTTGGTTACAGGAATGGTATCAATAAAAGCGTTTTCGTTCAAGTACTTTTGTGTAAGTTTCGTGCAGAGCCATTTACTTATAAAAAAAAAGGATATAGTCTGCTGTTTAAACGCTAGGAATCGGGTGTTTAAACACTAGATTGAAAAACGTATCTTTACCTGCTTTTATCGCTGGCTTCTATAGTTTCAGAGATGTTTTGGAAACAATATCTGCAAGTGAAATTCTTCTCACATGCTTTACTAATTAAAAAAATGTCACTGTCGTATTTCAGTGTTCCATGGAATTCTGACATTTAATTCACTGCCGAAGATATAAAAACATGAATCTGAACCACGTGAACATTATATTATGCCTGAAACTCTTAATTGTGTATTCTAAATTAATACTTAGTTCAGGAAATCTGTTTAGTTTCTTTAAATATGAAGGAAATATTTAAAAAAACACAAATATTAAACTTCTGAATTCGAATTCATAACAGCAATGCATTCTCGGTATAATAAATTTCATAGACCAAGTATCATTCCAAGCATACTGAAGAATATTTTTAAATACTCATACTACATTATAAAGATTAAGACCATGAAGATATTATTATTGAACTTTTTAGAAAAGTAAGTTTTGAAGTGGATTAAATTTGATACTTCGGTTGCATGTGGCTTCCAACTTAAGAGTTAGTTAGTTAGGAATTTTGGGAAGTAGATTTTTCCTAGATTGTTACTAAACTAGCTTACTGAAAATAATAATAATAATACTTTTGTACTATTGGAAGCAGTTTCATAGTTTTCAACCAAGTATTTACTCTTATTTTCCCTATTTGATAGTATATCTATGAGAAAACTATTATAAATAGATCCTGTACATAATTTGCTTCTTGAATTATCTATAATCCTAATTATATATAATTATTTTTTATATCATCCTTTTGTAAATGTTTCGAAAATTAGTCGAGATCAATCAAATGTTGTTGCAAAGGAATGAAGTATACTCCAACACATATAGACCTATCTTTGACTTGAAGCATACTTGTTTAGGAAATCGTTTTACTCCGGCAATATATTTTGAACATATGTTTAAGAAGTCTTTTGACTTAGACAATAAGTTCTTCATACATGCTAGATAATGTAATAAATAAATAAATAAATAAATAAGTAAATAAATAAATAAATAAATAAGTAAATAAATAAATAAATAAATAAATAAATAAATAAATAAATAAATAAATAACACTGAAAGGATGTTGACCGCTAGCTATATAAGTTAGCTGTTGTCCGCTAACTTATATATAAACTATTGGACCAAATTTTCCAAGTTGTGCTAATTTCTCAGAATTCCAGGGTTAGTAATCCGAAATTGTTGGAGGAATGATGTTCTATTAAAAATAAATAAATAAATAAATAAATAAATAAATAAATAAATAAATAAATAAATAAATAAAAATCTCTGTTGCCACAATATGGAACTTAACATCATCCAATAGATTCTTCTAATATGTACAGATTATATGGCTCTAAAAATATGTATTAGATGATTAAATATGAAGTTATTTAGATAAAATGCATTTAATATTAAAAAATACCTTACATCGATTTTCGAAGTATACAAATATTCTGCTTCTTCACATTCTTTAATTTCCATATAAATATTTTTGGCACTCTCTTTTTTCTGTCGAAGAATAAGAGAATATGATATATCCCCCCCCCCAAAAAAAAATATTTTAAATCATTTAGGCAATAGTAAAAAAAGGGAGGAAATCTTTTTAATGTTCTGCTACATTTACGAATATTAAATCATACGAAAAAAATTTCTTTAGACGCTAAAACCTTTGCATTTTTTTAAAGAAAAAACAATGTCATAATTCGTACAATGATAAATGTATTGTCTTTGTGCATCTTGACTTTGACATCAAGAGATGTCAAATCTGTAACTGTTATCATGCTATAATGCGTTGAGATTATTTTTTTTTCATTTATAACCGTTAATCTGCTGCAATCGTATTGCTCATATATGCATGAATACATATGAATTTTTAAAAGTTACTAATGCAAGATATTTATCATATTTAAGTTAATAAAAAAACTGGATCTTCCCTTATAAATTCTGGAATATTTTTCTGTGCAAGGACAAAACTCACGCTGTGCTGTCTATCTCTGAATAAGATAAAGTTCTAACAATATTTGATTTACTACTTCCGTGGAGTCTTCTTGCAATTTTTTTTTTTATTTTTCTTAAGACTTAACGGGATATCTAGATGATCCTTGCTTTAATTGAAAGTAATGTACTTAATAAATTCTTATCGGTATTCTGTAGTTTAAAAATCATCATCAATGATATTCAGACTTAATTCAAGAATAATAAAATACTTAGCTTGATTAGTTAAATTATGATAATCAGAGAATTCTTAAATATTTACAAATTATCATCCAATAATAAGAACAAAGCAAAGTAATATAAAGTATAAATTTGGTAAAATTAACTATAAAATACAGTATTATAACATATGATTAAACTTGTTAAATGTGATAAAATTTTGTTAAATTATCCCGATGCCTTACAGCATGGCATAAAAATATTATTTATTCTGCAAGATTTACTTTTATGTTTTGTATTTTTCACTAAATGCGTCATAATTAGAACTATAAAATTGAAAACCAGAATTTCCGGGAATTCGCTACCATATAAGCTGAAAAATTACCAAATTAATGGTTTAAATACCGTATTATTACCAGAATTATGTTTTTTTAATCATAAATGTCACTAGCATACAGTACGGTAATTTTAATAGAATTTGTTTCTCCGTTTACTAAACTGTTTATTATAGTGAGTTTTTTGATACATTTTTTTAAAAAAAATTTAAACTTGCAAGCAAACTTCATGCAGACTATATAAAAGTAGTAATAGTACAAAGCTATTAGAGTTGCCTTATATTTCGTAACGATTAATGCATGCTTTGACTTCAGAAAAATAAGCTTTTTTGTTATCTATACCGTTGCATTCCATTTAAGAAGTAAGTTCAAAAACTCCACTTGTAAATTACAGAACAGATAAATGCTTCATTTACGAATATCTTTCCAGAATTTTTATGCTAATTTTGTACGTTACACATAACGGTAGGAGAGCTGGATATTCTATTTGACAATTTATTTTTTTTCAAAGGCGAGTTCTTTACACCACTGAACCTTTTATCTTTAAGTCACGTATAAAAAAATTGCTATTCAACCTTTTTTTGAAGGGTCTCCTTCACACAGATGAAAGGTTATCTACTTATTACGTATCAGAATACATTTGGAAATTTTGGTTTCTTAGAAAATAAGGGGTTGCAAGACTATTAAGTACTTGTTTTTTCATTCAGATTTGTAAATGTGCTTTTTAAGTTAATATTTTTCTTCTAAATGAAGTGTTTAATACTTTTTTCGCAATTAAATGAGAAAATTAGATAAAAATAAATCTCATTAATTTATAAGATTTAATTTTTTTCTTCTTTTTTTTGAGAATGGGAGTAAGCATGTACGCAGTTTGAATACAAATCATTTTTATAAAAAATTACTTGATTTGATCTGATATATTTATAAATAAAGTAAAATAATTAAATATTAGTTAAATTATAACTAGTATAATTTCTATTTCAACTCTGTTTTATTAAGAAAGGCAATATATATATTTTTTTTCTTAAAATGAAAAAGGAAGCTAAAATCTTTGATTTGTCATAAAATGCTAATTGGAAAATGGTAGTAAATTTCTTCAAACACTATTAAAGTTTTATTTTTTTTTAAATTTTTCTCCCAATGCCCGACGGGGGAGTGACCTACGTCACACAGGTATCTGAAGGGCATATTTGTTGGCCACTTTTTCAGGGGCACCATATTAAATGGGCCAACGTTGCGCCCACAGTAAGGACAGATAGAATAAAGCATGAAAGAACACCCATGCCTTGCCGGAATTCGAAACCAGAACCTTTTTGATGCAAGGACAGTTTCCTTACTCCTACGCAGGCCGGATGGCCTATTGAAGTTTTATTGCATTATATATAATAGCTAATTTTTTTTCAAAAGCATTAATTTTTAATAAAAAGGTCATTTTATTTTTATTGAAAAAAGATATTAAATTTGACAATGCATTAAAATATTATTCAAAATTTATTTTATTTCAAGAAAAATATTACTTTACTGGTTGTTTTTCGAAAGTTGACTGCAAAAAATATTTTTGAAAGAGACTTCAATTTTATCTAGATGTCAGTTTTTGACTATTATATGCAAATATTTACTTTTTTAAATAACCGAATTTCAGATTCGTAACCATCATAATTTTTTTTGAAAATATTATTTCTTTTAAAATAATCTATATAAAGGTTATTGTTCGTAAAATAATGTTAGCATTAGTGTGTTATTCAGAAGAGATAAATTTTTGTTACTATAAAATGATATTTCAGATAAACATTTGAATCACATCTTCAGTATTTGAATGCGACTTTGTATAAAATATTTCTAACAATAAAACATAAATTTTGTATAATATAATTCTAATAGCAAAATTAGTAACTTTGTATAAAATAAAATGTATTACTTTACTTAATATATTTGTTTATATATATTAAGTATATTTCATTATATTTATTAAACACAATATTAAATTAAATAAATCGCAAAGATGTATATAACATTGATCTCAGTTCATAATTTTAACTAATAATAAATGTTAAGAATGCCTCAACATATTTTGAACGTCAGTCTGCAAATATTCTGATCCAGAATAGATTAGAAAATGTTGAAAGTTGATGCTAACATTGTTGCGTTGACTGCGTAAATTTTAAATTAAGTTTATTGTCATATAGCTATAGTTTTAACTATGTTTTCCTATTTTAAAAGATAACTTCGAAATATATCAAATATTATATTTTTCAGCTGCTGTGAAAAGTTGTATTCTAGATTCATTCAGTTATTATATTCATTAAAAACGAGTTTCTCTTAAGTTGAACTTAAGTGTTTCGCAATGACTCTGTGTCAAAAAATAAAGTGATGATTTCTAAAACATCGAAGAATTTTTACATTTTTTTTTATAAAGCTCGTTTTTGTAAAAGTATTGAATGTCTGATAAGTGGTTGACCGTGGAATATCGGTGCGATTGCAAAATTTGAACTTTGAGAAAAATAAGAAAATATTTGACAGCTCAAAGATTTTTAGCACTTAAATGGAAAGTTCATTGTCTTATACGTGGATTGATTTTTCATGAGAGAATTGTGAAAAAAAAACAACTTTTTTGTGAAAGTTAAGTCAATCCGTAAAAGTTAATAAAAAATCGTAAAATGAATCTTGGAATGGAAAAAAAAACATATACATTTTCTAACCGCTTATTAAATATATTTTCAAACGAAAATTTTTAATTGCAGAACCTATAAAATATACTGAATAATACAAATATTTACTAAAACATTCTTTTATTGGATATCAGGAGCGAACCACTTAAAAGGAGAGATTAAAAGTGTGTTTTCAAAACCAAGTGATATGATATGAAACATTGGAGAGCAAAAAATTTAATTCTTGCTTAAATATTTTGTGGTTTTAGAATATGATAGATTGTTTTATATGTGTCCGTAGATTACTTTTTTTACGTCTTTTTTATTTGGATTTAATTTATAACAAATATTTATATAATACTTCAATTTAAAATTTAATATTTTAATTTATGAAAAATATTTCTTAATATTTTTTTATAATCGAAAAAACGGTTTGAACAGAGTGTTAAGTCATACATTTTCAGTAATTCATTCAATTTTCAGTAATTCCAATAACAATAATTTCAAACTTTTAATCTCATTATACTATAAGGGTGTACTTGATCATAAGAACGAAACTATTGAACCATATGGTCATAATAAAAAGAAAAGTCAAGGTTTCTCTTGGCGATAGAGTGTGTTCGCCTCTCAATGAGGTGCCCCGGTTTGAATTTTGCATTCTCACAGCATGCGCTTTTACGAGACAAATCGATTTACTCATATTTAGACTAGTTTAGCTGCAATGAATTAAAACAAAATCATAATACTAGAAATATAATAAAATTTAAAAATTTAAAGCTTTATTTTCTCTTAAGCAAGAAAAATCTCAGGTACCTAAATCCAAACAAATGCATGTCACCGATGTCATTGGTTCTCATAGCACAAAATCATGGTCTGGTTTTGTTAACAAGATGAGTTGCACTTTTGAACATTTTGTTCTGGTTCATTCTTTTTTCAACTAAGAGTAATGAATTAATTTAGTATACTCACTGAATGTAATTTTATTAAACGAATCGACTGACTCCAATTCCAATTAGTTAAGTAGTTACGAGTTAAAAAATGACAATACAGATATTGAAATTTGGAATTTTCAAGCTCGATTCTATCATGAACGCGAAAAATATCAGTTACCTTGTTTGTCCAAACCAACGCAGATAGTATATCACTAATATTAGTTTTCATCAGTTTTTATGTATTTTTTAATTTTATCAGTTGTACTTTTAAATGTGGTGTTTTGCTTCATAAGATGTCGCATATTTTAATCTAGCGTCAGCTGAAAAACGTGCTCCTTCTTAAAGGAGAATACCACTGCTACATAAAGGAGAATGCCACTTTTTTTTTCCTCAAATTAGAAAAATTATTGTCTATTTTTTTGAAAACTGAATTAGTGGTATTTTTAAATATTTTATTTTCCTTCGTAAGATGTTTTATGTTCAACTCTTCACGCGTCAAAAAAAAAAAAAAAAAAAAAAAAGATGAGGTGCTGAACATATATGGCAACGTTACTTTTAAAAAGTAACGAGTCAAAGTACAAGTATTTTTAAGAAAAGTAACGAGTAAAAAGTACAAGCAAAAGTACAAGTACTAAACAAAAAAAGTAACGATTTAAAAGTACATTTCTAGGAAATCGAAAATTCAAATTAACCTAAAATTTTATTGAATAATATTCTTATGTTCTTCAATGCTTTTGCAAAATTGTTGCTATTTATTTAATTATTTTTAATTTTGAAAGTTATGGACATCAATTTATTTTTAAATTCGAAGGAATATTATAATATAATTTTATAATATAATCGTATAATATAATTTTAAAATCAAATATAATTTTAATATCAAACTTTTTATGGATTTGCACGAAAAAGAAATTGCATCTATTGATTTTACTTTTTAGTTTATTATTTTTATTCATTTAAATTACCATTGATTTAAAATTGTTTTGCTCTATAGAAACACGTTTTAAAAGCACAAACATAAACAAAGCGAACACGGGGTTTCAGATAGCTTTGTGATCTTTGAGCTAGTAAAAAATAATTGAATGTGCAGTATAAGTTGAAACAGAACAGTCTACAGTTTTATTTGTAACAATGGCTAATGCTGAAGTCATGCAAGAAAATCATTTTCCGAAAATTTTTGCCTAATGGAATAATTAAAATTTGTAAACGAATTTTAGTATCAGCGGCTAAATTAATACCTTCGAGTTTTCAAGGGTTAAAATAGTAATTATAATAGTTTTCAATAGCACAGATTTGACTGGGCGTTGTTTGACAAGGTCGGGCATAAACATAATTTTAGTAAAAAATGCATTAAGACAAAAATGTATTATTAGTGAGTTCAAAAAGAAAATTGAAAAATGTAATAACAAAATCCAACATTTAAAAAAAAATTTTTTTTTTTGAAAGCTTACCGAGTTTTAGAAAAAAATAACGATTTCATTCGACATTTCCGTTACAAATACTTGTACTTTTTCCCTAAAAAAGTTACTAAAGTACAAGTAAGAGTACTAAATTTAAAAAGTAACGAAGTGCAAGTAAAAGTACGTACTTTTTACTTGCACCGGTGGTACAAGTAACGAAAGTAAAAGTACTGCCTTATATGGTGCTACATCACAATTTGAAACAGTCACATACTATAAAATTGATGATAGTGCTTCTTTAACGATGTCCTGCTTTTGATATCGAAATTTTTTTAAATTTATTTATTTTATCTTTTTTGTATACTCAGCTTCATAAAAACTCGTCTGTTTTAATCTTCAGAGTAAACTTACATATTTTCATATCATATTTTCCCATTTGTGTAAATGTAACTTTAAATAAAGAAGTTGAGCCCCGGAATTAAAAGGAAAATGGTTTAATCTCTTAGATATCGTAACTTAAATGATGTTTTAAACCTATTAAAGCAGTAATTTTAATTGAACGAGAAAAACTATAAACATTGATGAAAGACATTTTTTAAGGAAAGAAAAAAAATACAACTACTAAAATTTCTGAGCTTCATAACACGCTAAGGTTGAATGGAAATAAAATAAACTTGTAAATATATAGATTGCGATTTTTCAGCTCATTTGCCGTCCGTCTTGTTGCAAGTGGTTTAATATTTTTTTATTTTTATTTATTTATTTCATTTTTATGTAGCGTAAATTAGGCTTTTTCTTGTCAGTATTTTGCTCCTAATATAAAACGGGGGAAACTGTTAACGCTTTACATTGAGCATCATACGATATCGCTTAGTTAATTTAGTTTAATATTTGAATATTGATTAACGCATAAGCACATTTGTTTTACAGAGTTTGTTTCACAATATGTTCTTAGATGGCAGCACCATAGTTTTAAGCAGTGCCATGAAAAAAAAAATTACTGAACAAAAATTTTTTTAATATCGTTTTTTTTTTTGAAAAAAAATAAATAAATTTGGTGTTAACTTTTACTTTTCATTCAAATAAAGATAGTTAAACTAATGCTGCTAGTGAAAGTATCATGATATTATAGTATATTTTTTCCTTGGTGATTGAAAATTCTGTACTACTTATGCAAAACTTTGCCATATCATTTAAAATTGATTATTACTTTTGTTGTTTGCGCAAAGCAGTAAAAAGAGGCATTTCCAATTTAGATCGATAATTGAACTGAATAAACACATGCATGTATATATATGTGTGTCATTCTCACAAAAACAGTCATTTTCATGTCCCCAGTAGATTTTATGTTTGTTTTACAACTTACGAAATAAACATTTCAGGGAAAGTGTCCTTCAGAATGCAGGGTAACAAAAGAATAAAAATAAAATTATTAATTTTTATTTTTTACTCATTTTAGGAAATTAAAATATACCAATGTGTCATTCCTTCACTTGTCCCCACTGTTGATTTAAAAAAAGAAAAAATTGTTTCTGAAACAAAAAAAAAAAAAATTACAAATTCGTGTTTTTTATTTCAGAATATTGAAATATAGAATTCAGAAAATCAATTTCAAATTTAATTTCTGATAAAAATATTAACACAGCACTATTTTAAACTTTGTTTCTAGTGTTTCGCGTCATTCTCTCACAAAATGCTCTTATCACCTGCAATCTTCTTAGAATAAAAATATTTTAATAAAAACTTTAGCAGTTAACAACTGGCATCATAGAACAAAATTGCAGAATGTTTCCATCTTCAACTTAAAGAAGCCTTGCTGTGGAATAAATTTGAATGAATCAAACCTGGAATTTTTTTTTACATTTGTCATTCCCTCACGTCGTTTTTCAGAGTAAAATAAAATACAACTTCATCGAGAACGTGGATAATTATATGTTGCTTTCTTGTATGAATATAATTGTATGTGATTGATTTCAGAAATTAATTAGGCCTAACTGTTATTTTTAAATTTTATTAAATTTGTCATTCCTTCACTAGTGTATAAAGTGAGGGAATGATGCTGAAGTGAGGGAATAATTCAAGATGAGTAAATCATTAAATTTCCCAAACATTTAAAAGCTATTAAGTATATAAAACTAAATTATAATAAATGTTAGATATACTTAGTATGTTATCATTTTCAAACTTGAAGTAGCTGTAACTTAGAGAAAAACATGTATTAAAATAAAATATCATTCTCTATTAGCGTCATTCCCTCATTTTTTAAACAGTGAAATTAATTAATTTATTTAAATATTAAGTATAATTTATAGGATATATACTTTCTTTATAATGTCATTACATATTTCTATTAATATAAAAATTTTCAGAGCTTTTTATTCACTTTACTTTTTTGGGATTTTATGAACTGAAAAATGACATATATATATATATATATATATATATATATATATATATATATATATATATATATATATATATATATATATATATATATATATATATATATATATATATATATATATATATATATATATATATATATATATATATATATATATATATATATATATATATATATATATATATATATATATATATATATATATATATATATATATATATATATATATATATATATATGTATATATATATATATTAATGAAATAAATAGTATCCTCATTTCTTGTTTATATTTGGACAGCAGGTGCATAGGGCAATACTAAACAACCATTCTAAAATTCGTTCAAAAATTTGAATTAGTGAGTTTTGGTTATTTTGAGTTCGGGTAGGAAGTTATTTTTTTGCTTGGAGTTAACAATAGACATTGTTACAAACTAAACTGAAGACATTCTATTCCCAATTATTTCAATAATATAATATCAATGTCTTTTGCTGATTTACTGATTTGTTTAAACAAAAACAGATTTTTTTTCATGTTTTTTAATTATTAATATTTATTAATTCTATGTCAGGTAAGCTTAAGTATACAGTATGTAAGGGTATGTACACAGTATGTATGTATGTATAAATGAATTGTTATTTCACAAATTATCTAAAATCACGAGTTAGTTACGCTTTTAATCTATATTTTCATTTACTTGTTTAAGGATGCATTAAAAATAAGTAATTTAAAATCATTGATATTTAAAATTAAAACAAGAGGTTGTGTACTAAAGAGCAACTTTAATGTAAAAAATTGCGACTTCTGAAAAATTTTGAGTTTCATGAATTGACTGCGATCCATAGCATACTTTTCAATGACAAATGATACTGAGTAGAGTTCAGCTTTATTTTTATGCGTTGTTTTACTTAATCGAATAACGTAAAATCACCGTAAGGAGAAATAGATAATAGTAAACTTTAAAAAAAATGGAATTATTTTTGTTTTATTGATTTTGTTTGTATATTTCTTTTGTTATTCATTATTCAATCATTATTTCATTGATTAATTAATGTTGATTTATTTGGTATATACTTTTTTTCTCCAGCCCAAAGGGGGAGTATTCAGCTAATAAATATTAAATACGTCCGTAAAAAAGAAGAAGAAAAACTGGGACACTGATGAAGACTTCGTAAATGTCATTTTAAAGTTAAAATTTTATTGAATTTTCAATTTTTTTAAAGAGGTACTTAAAATTATAGTTTTTATTGATAGATTTAATTTTATTATGATTATGGATGATTCTTATTTATTTAGTATTATTAAGTATTAAAAAAATGTAACATATGATAACTGTTACTTCATTCTCTACTTTTAAACATAATTAACAAAATAGTATGATTATAATACAATAGCTATAAATGACGAAATAAAAATAAATTATTTTCAAAAAAATTAAAATAAATATAATTTTTCTTAAATATTTGAATAGCAAAAAAATAATACAAACTTTGCGTCTATAATCATATATCTATTTTTTCAAATGTTATATAAGATTTTTTTAACACATACAAGAATATAAAGACAAAATATAGTTTATTCCAGCCATATGTTCGCATCGTAAGTGTTGAAGTCTTCCAGTGTGAGTTTGAACTTTCAAAAACAATTATTATTGCATTCAATAAACTTAATTAACCTTTTTCTATCTAAATCTTTGAAAAAATTTTAAATCTGCTCATATCACGTGTTATCAAAGCAGCTATTAATGTAGAACGTTAGCCAATTTTATATATAAAAAAATTAAATTTAAAACATTTTTGCTTTGTTTGTTGTCCTGCACAAAATAATTTTAACTCAAAAAAATCTAAGGTGAATTTTCTTTCACTTTTTAGAATACAAATTTTTAGTTTGATTTCTTAACAAATTAATATGAAATTAATTGTTTTTATTAACATAATGATATGATAGTTCGAGAATTTCATTATAATTTGCCACGAAGTTATATTACTTTCTACCTTAATACAAAATGAATAATTCTTCTTTATGAAATACAATACCTTTTTCTAATTAAACTGTAATACTGATTCCTGTATACCACTAGATAAAAAATAAAAATAATTCATTTTTGCGCTTTTTTACCTCCTATGTTTTTTAAGAAAATTATGACAAGTTAAAAAATATATAAATCCAGAAGTCTCTTTCCATATCTTAATCACACTTATTTTTAGTGGATTTTTAGCATAAAACGTAAATGTTCAATTAAAGCGAGTCAGAAGGAAAAAAAAGGAATTTCGGAACGCTTTTGTGTGGAAAAGTTACTTATTGTAACCAGAATAAAAACGGTATGCAAAATTTTGAAATCGTTCCATCGTCTCCAATCGTTTGAAATTTTCCGTTCGTGCATTGTACTTAAAATTAATGAAAATTTAAAAATATCACCTTTTTTTAAGATGATTAAGATTTTTGAAATAAACACGTTTAAGTTTTTTATATTTAATTAATAATTTGAATAGCCTAAAAAATAAATTATGATCATAATTTTATATTTTAAATTCTCATGACGTTTTTTAAACAAAGATATATCACCAATTTTCCGAAATTTTTACAGCCTATCCTTTTTTTTAAATTTATTACATCAGAACACTAAAACACACTACGTGCAGATGGTTGCACAACGAGTTCCACCTACATTCCATTCAACCAACTATCGAACAGTTTAGTTGGGATATTTTCCTTATATTTATAAACATATATAACGGATAAACAGAGTCTGTACACCCCTTGAATTAGTTAGAAAGCTTTATATTATAAGCGAATAAATTAACGATTAACGCTACTAATGAGGCTCTAGTTCGTTACAGTAACCTGCAATGTTTTTTTTAAATCAATTTTTTTAATCAATACGGCCAATTTCTAAATTACACAAAAATTTCTTAGATTATAAACATATGCTAAATAAAACTGCTTCGATAAAGACAAAATACCTATTATGAATTTTTTATCTGGGGAATTTTGATTTTTACAATATTTTACCTATTTTCAAAGTTGGTTAAAATTTTGAAAGCAATTCTCCTCAGATTAAAACTATTTTAAACTATTTTTTTAAGTTTCACAACAAAAATATTGAAGAGGAAGAACAGTGTATTCTTTAACAAACTAAAACTAAATTAAATCATTTTAAAATAAAAGGTAGTATAATTATAACCTCTTAGTAAATTCCTTTTTCTTCCACGTGTATCCCATTTAAAATCTTACGATAATATATGTAAACGATATGATAATATATGTTTTTGCTATAATTATATGGATTTTTATGATAATATGCCGATATGCATTAACTGAGTAGAATGAAAGGAAAAAAAAAACAAATGTTTAGCTGTCATTAAGGTCATAAAACAACGATATTTTATAATAAAACGTATGTTAGCAGCAAAAATGTTTTATTTAATTTGCACTTTCGGAAAAGTTAGAAACCACTTCGCAAGAAATCATCTCTTTAACTGAGCGACTTCTCGTAAAACATAATCATTATCATTTTCCTCAACGATTAGAAAAGAAGCGATGAAATTGAAAACACTACTGAATTTCTCTCATTTAATGACATCAAATGTGTACTGATACAGGCAGCATTTAGCACTCTCGCCAAATAATAATCACGCATTTCAAATTATAATCAAGATCGCCAAGTGAGGTGCACGATTTAGATGCTAGATGATTCGGCAATCGCTGCAATCAGTACCATAGCTCTTCCAAGTGATGGTGTCTGCGTTCGAAAAGATGCATTCATCACACCTGTAATCATCTCTCTCCCTGCAGCAAATTATATAATCTCACTGACATGGATGTGGAACTTTGGTTGTCACCCTGATACGGTTTAAACGCCCTCTCTTGTGACTGAAGGTATTATTTACTGCGATAGTGTAGAGTCTACGACGCTACTTCATATTATCTTTGTTTCCCGCTGAAGGCATAAATAATGGAGAATTATGGTATCGTCTTGAGCTCAAAGTTAACATTGAAAAATGTCATCCATTTTAAAAACTTTTGGCAGGGTGGTCTTGAAGGGTGTTAAATTATAAAATGCGAAAGAAAATTATTTTAAATCTTGCTCTTTAATAACACGTGAATCAGTTATCTTGCTTAATAATGTATTTAAATGGAAAGGAAATCAAAGATTGGTTAATTTATATAATGAGTAGTTATGACTAGAATTCGTGTATCATCTTTGACACTAACTTAAAAATGATGTATGGTTTGAAATTAAGAATATGTAGCCTAATATTTCAAACATCAAAATTTAAATTATATTTTTACAATTGAAAGATAAAAAGCGATTTTCATATTTAAACATAGTTACTTATTTAAAATGAAGCCGACTCAACTGGGTTATTTTTTCAAAAAAAATTCATATTTATTTTACAATTTGGTTAAAACAAACGACTTAAAGGATTTAAAACAACTTAAAACAACCTAGTTTTGAAAATTGTTTTAAATATTTATTCAAAATAAATCTTGGAGAACTATTTTAGGTATAAGTAAAAAATATTCCAAACCACAAGTGGTTTAAATATAACATTAAATATAAGATTGCTTGTATAATGAGATAAACTTGATATGCATACTGGAAATATTAAAATATATTAAAACACAGAAATGAGAATATATCAACGTTTCAAAGTTTAACCACAAAGTGTCCTCTTTTAAATCCAATTCCGGTTTGTCAAATACTTAATAAAGCCAAAATAAGATTTTAAAGTACACTTTCACTTGACCTGAATAGTTGCAATACATTAAACAATTCGTTTGATCTATCAACTTTTACTTAAAGAACGTGATCTTTTTTAAATTTACTTTTTTCGAAAAAAGGTTAAATGAAAATTGAAATGGGAAGAATTCTGGAAATAAACTATTTTGTGTTTCTTTTATTTATTGCTCAATTGAAAACTTTTAACAAAACTAGCAAAAATGTTTTGTTGTTTAAAATGATGTTATTAAATTAAAAATTGAGATACTTCTGTTTAATATGTTTCCAATAACATTAAGAAGCAAATAAAATTATAAATAAGCTTAAAAATTAAAAACAACAATTTCCAATTTTTTAGAAGTATATTTATCATGTTAGTTTCCCAGCATCAGTAAAAGTTAAACGGGTAAAATAATTTAATCGTGAATTAGAATTAAATTTTCGGGCCAGGAATAAATTGTTCTTGGTTAAAGTGGTTAAGGTACTTAAAACATTTTTTATGCTTCATATTTCATAACCAAAATTTATTCCATTGCAGTGTCTCATTTTTCGAAAATAAAACTATGTATTAAAATAAATGAAAGAAACATAAAAAAATAATAAAGTAAAGAAGTTGAGTCAAAGAGTATAAAAAGAATGAAAGATATTTTTATCAGTTTCTAGAGGACAGAATTCAATATCGATAAAAATATTATTTTCTCTAGTTGATAAAAAAATGCATTGCAATTATTATCACGTGTAATTATATAATGGCTAAATATCTTGCATTAGGTTTAATACGTTATGCCCAAAACTAATAATTACATTAAGATTCAATCTGATATTTTTTGTACCATTATATTTTCCATTATCAAGGGTATCATACTTTATCTCTTTCACATGATTAGATTTTCTAATTGCTGAATTTATATTTTTTAACCATTTTCTTTTTATTCCAATTTTAAATGAAAAATAACCAATTAAAACCATTAATTTTGATAATTAAAAGTTGCAATTTCTAAATGATTTTTTTAACTATGCAAATTATTTTACTTATTGGAAGTTGCAGATTTTTTGCGACATTTACATGAAAGATAAAAGTTTATAAAAAAATAGCCATTTTATTATGTCTAGAATTGTTTTTTTAATTTTACGCTAATTAATATTACATTTTGCACATAATATGCGCAATGTTTTAACTGCAAAATTTACTTATTTAATCCGTAGGATGTTTATTCTAAAATACCTTAAACTTCGATAACGATTTGGAAAATAATAAATAAAAGAAACAATAAACAAAGGAATAATGATTTAAAAATGCCTTACATTGTAGCTTGCGGTTAGGAAATAAAACAAATAGACAGAACGAAAAAATGAAATTTTGTCTCTTGCTTATTTTAAATAAATTTTATTTATGACACGAAACTGCACTTATTGTCCAATTGTATGGAGTAGTTGGGGTATTTTAAACCACATTTGAAAATTTGGAGGGGTTTGGAGAAAAATATGACTATATACCGCTAGGCTCCAAAACTCTCGTTTAGGGAACAAGCTATAAAAATATAACTTACTAATTTTTCAGAAAAAAATATCCTTCTTTTCATGTACATTAATAAATCATTGATTCTAAGAAAAGCAATTTTCATTTAACATAGCTGCGTCCAATGGATCTAGTGAAAAATCTTTAGCATCAATTTGAAGATTTTTAGACATTTTAACTTAAATAATATTATATACATATAAATTTTTCGTTTTATTTATGTAAAATTGTAAAAACATTAATTACTTTAATCGTTTATATTGTTACATTTTCCTTAATTAATATTGTGAAATTTATGTTAAAATGCTGTTTTTGTATAATCTTCATAGTTACTCGTGCAATTCTTGAATTAATATGCACGGTAAAGTCAAAATTAAAGCTGATAGGCACTTTAAACATCTATTTTGACAAAGATTTCTCTTTTTCCAATGTAATAAATCGGTTTTTGAAAATTTTTCTTTTCCAGATAAAATGGATTATCTCAGGAGTAAAAAGAATTCTTACACTTTAAATTTAACAAACCATTTTTACATACGCCCTTCAACCCAATTTTGAAGTTGAAGTTCGAGGTAGACATTCAGAATTTCAATGAAATTGTCTCAAGGTCGAAATACAGAGCAACTCTAATTCAAAACTTACTTACCTTTTCACTTTCATGGAATAATAAGAGCTAGGTTTTTCACACATTTTTACTTTTGAGAAATGTTTTTAACAGAAGTTGCTTGTTTGTAAATTGTTTAATTATATTTCTCTCAATGAATATGTAATATTTTATATTGTAATCGTATCCATTTTTTAATTTGAATATCATAAAAGGAAAATTGTTTAAAAACTGGCTGAATCATTTTTAGAAACTTTATAAGTTAGATCAAATCTGGCTAAATTATATTTATCTAGCATCTAGGCTTTTAAATTTGAATAATTGACTGCTGCAGTTTTAGAAGAAAACAGCAAATCAGAGTGATCTTTTTTGTTACGCTAGCTGCCCTGAAGACAATCTATGATTTAAATAACAGCAGTTCTCAACAAATGGGCCTATAACAGAGCCACCTACTGCTGTAAAAAGTTTCCCATGTAACTGCTGTTTGTAAAAACAACGTGGCTCAGTCCGAGGAAAATTTTAACATACATTCCCCCGAATATTCCATTTGAAATGGCTGCAAACACTTAGCTGCAAACATATTTTTTTTGGCGACAAAAATGCCATCGATTGAAGAACTTTAGAACAAATATTGAAATTTAGTGAGACTAAGCTGTCTAGTTTCCATGGAAGAACTGAATCTTTCTATCTCTTCTCGTTTTTCTTCAACTGACAAGTCGAAAAAAACGGACTGAAACAAATCTCGATTATTAGTTCTAATGAATAAACATATTTTTCAAATTTATTTAATTAACAAATTTATTTTTTATTCATTGTTTATTTTTATATTTATTAATTATTTTTTTAAAAATTTATCAGCATATTTATAAATAAAATGCAGGAAAAGAAGATAAAAAAGCATTTAGCTGTGTTTGATCTGTGATATATATATATATATATATATATATATATATATATATATATATATATATATATATATATATATGTGTATATATATATATATATATATATATATATATATATATATATATATATATATATATATATATATATATATATATATATATATATATATATATATGTGTATATATATATATATATATATATATATATATATATATATATATATATATATATATATATATATATATATATATATATATATATATATATATATATATATATATATATATATATATATATACCGAAGGAGATATTTATTTGCTTTACTTTTTGGTATATACATTTATTTTGTCTAGAAAATGTTATAGAAAATAAAAACTTTTTGTAAAAGTAGAAAACAAATTAACTCCTTAAATAAATTGTTCTGCGGAAAAAGGTTAAGAAAAATCGAAATTTTAAAGGAAAAAAGTTAATTTTGAATTATTAATAATGTAATACTGATATATAATGATAAAAATAAATGAGAGAGCTTTTAAAAACTAATAATATAACCAAACACTCTTACGATTTTCAAATATGTATGAGTGAAAAATTTGTTAAATACGCATATTTTAAAAAACTGTTATTGAAAAGAAAAATATATCTGACTGCTTACATTTTAAAATTAAAGTTTATAATAAAAAATAGCAATAATGTTTTAATTTCTTCTTTTTAGCAGAGTGGAATATTTTAACTATATATGATTTCCTAATTTATATGTTTTTTCTATATATGACAAATACATAATAAAATCATAATTTATGAACATTCAAGAAGCATATAATGAATGATAGCTACGTTTTTAATGTAATGAATATTATTTTCATTAATATTTGATGAAAACAAAAACATTTTCAAGAGTCTAGAGCATTTTCAAATCTTAATTAGAGCTGGAAAAGCAATCATTTTAGACTTTTAAGCGAAATGCAATTAAGCGAAAGGCATTTGCTCTAAGAAAAATTTTAAGTAAAATTTAAAATCAACTGCGCAATAATTATTTATAAAATCAAATATAGCAGTTTAAGCTTCTGTAATCGCATTAAGTTACAAAAAACACATTTTATTTTAAGTGATAAATTAATAATAAGTAAATAAGTTTTAAATTAATAAGTTTTTATTTTAATTAATCTAAGGAAATTGTTACATTTATCCCCACAAGACCCTAATTTATTGGTAAACATTTGGTATTATTTTATCCCTTAAACATAATTAAACATTTTTTCCAGCATTAAATACAACATTACACTTCATTGTAACTTGTGCAAAAATGGATATGTATTAAAATGAAAAGAGGAACAGTTGCACAAAAATGACTCATTTCAATACGCACTACAGATTTAGACGTGATTCAAATGTTCTGTAAAATGTTTTGTAGAATAATAACTTCAAATATATTTATTAAAAAATAAGCAATTTTATTGAATAGTCATTTAATTTTTAATTAAAACAAACCAATTCAAATCACACGGGCAATGAATACTTTCTCCAATAAATACAAACTTTCATGAATTATTCAGTTTTGGTATACTGTAACAATTAAAGTTTATAATACTTTTTATATCACATTAATTATAATTTTATAATAAATGATTAAAATAATAAAAGTTTTTAGAGCACGTAGACAGAAATGATACTTTCATAAAAGTTGCCTGAACATATAACTTCAATTATGTTTTTTTAGCACCCACACAGCACAAAATGTCACGCTGGTTTTATTATCCAAGAACATTAAAATCTCTATGTGCTCTGAAAATGATTATTATTAACAGCATACTGTGCAAAAACATATTGTGATAAGATGAAACTTTGATCTTTGTAGCAAATAAAATCTTTTTGAAGCATATTTGAAGACGAGGGACAAATAATTTCTGTAATGAATTGCATTTAAGCCTTATTTATTATTAAATTGATTTTGTAAAACAAAATTAAATATTTTTATAGAATGTTGTTAAATTTCTTATTTTATATCTTAAAAATAAGTAGGAGCAGTAGTCATTATTTCAGAATAATTGAAACAGTTTTGCAATTATTTTGATTTGTTTCAGAATTATAAATGTTTTACTTATGTTAGCAGAATATTCTATTTTTCAGGGAGTAAGGAAAATACATTTCTATGACTTTTAGAAGTGTTACAAAAGGGAAAATTACTGTAAAAAAGTTATATCAAGTATTTTTTTAAACTTTTAATGAGATTTAGGCAGCTATATTTTGTTGTAGAAAAGATTAATTAAATTGTGAATTAACTGAATGTCCCTTGTAAAATAACATTTTAATAAAACAATTATATCACAAAACAGATTAATGGAACTATAAATAAATTGAAGGATATAAACATTATTAAAATGAATTGGTCATATTGCTTGCTGGTCTGAAAAATTTGTTACATTGGATATTATGAATTACAAAATTTTAACCAATCTAAAAACTACAATATTATTCTAATTAGAAAATGAAGGTGAAAATAACTTGTTTTCTAACCGATATATTTTTTCAATCAATTTAAATGAACGGTTTCAATCAATTTAAATAAAATTCCTAAAATTAATTTTTTCTGCAACGCTTTGCAATATTCTCTTTTGAAAAAGCCTAAAGAGTTGACTCAAGTAGAAAAAATTAAGGCTTACACAGACTAGTAAAACTAGTTGATTATTATTACGTTTTTTAAAACAAATTAATTAAGCAGTTTCAGATAGATTTCCACAAAATGAAATGATTTTGATTTAATGACAAAGATGAAATGATTAAACAAATGCACGTTAAAATACGACAGTTTTCCGTTGGTCAAAATGAATCCGGTGTCTCAAATATCAGAAGCATCAACATTTCTATTCAAAGTCAAATCTTCTTCTTACAGGCTCGTAGTGTTGGACGGGTTTCTCTACTCTTCTAGAAAACACATCGGGTCCCATAAGAGGTGCAGCCCGCTGTATGTCTTGGTCATCTAGGAAGTGGACTTCGGGGTCAGCTGCTTCTACGTGACTGTTTAAGTAATAGAAGTCTTGGGCGTGCATGCAAGGTACGGCATCTTCAGGATAGGTGCAAGTGAATGTCAATTGGTTAAATACCTGGAAAAAAATTTAAAAATATTGTTTAAAGAGTTACGCTTCAAGGATGATGATTAAAAAACGCAATGCAGGGATAATTAAATTAGAATTTTTTTAAAAAAACTATTACAGTGATGTAAATGAAGGTAAACATTAGCAGATTTGCACATGATTCTTATATAGAAGTCATTTGAATGGGTTTGGAAAATATAGTTATAAGCATCCAAAAACGTAATTTCACATTAAAAAATTATTATTGTAATATAGTTATTCGCATAGAAAAACCTGCATCAAAATATAATTTTTTATTACACCTCTGGCAAAAAGAATCATACTTTAGTATTATTAGTATTATTTCTAGTTAAATATTTTGCTAGTTGCCGTAACTTCCACAAAAAACACCTTCATTTATTATATAATATATTATAAACCTAATAATTAAGATTACATGTTATATATTTAATAATTTGTTTAAAGAATAATTAAAGGCGAAAAACATATAATTAAACCAAAGTCGAACTCAGACTAATGATACCAGGAAGTAGTAGTAGTATTTGAAGTCTACTCGTGGCATTCAAGCTGAAATTTTGTATAAGAATAGATTTTAAGTATAAAAATTTTCGCTTTTAAAAGTAGTTATTAAATTATAAATTCACTATAACTTCGATTTTTCGATTTAAAAACTTTACTACTTAAAATTTAAGAGTTATTTAGCATAATATATGTAATGATAATTTGAAATTTCAAATATGTTTTATTTCTTTCGCTTTAAACAATTAACTCTAATGTCCTAATGTGTCCGTATTAATAAAAATGTCATTTTAAATGAATGCAACTAATTTAAATACCATAACATTCCTATCATGCTTACCGTTTGGTTCCCACATAGAAAACTGTATTGATGTTGCTGATGCGATCCATCAGAATTGTCTGTTGAATAGCATATGTGAAAGATTTGGCAGTTATTATCTACATCAGCATAGTAGCCATTGTTAAAACATTTGAAGGTCGATCTTATTGGCCCCACTAATAGTTCAGCACCTTCAGGTAATAAATAGCTTTCTTTCAATGGTTTTTGCTAAAAAGTAAAGCTTACGTCAGAATGAGATTTCTTGACATGAGAGTATGAGTTTTTGTATTACAATTCAAAGATTGGTAAGACGCTTTTTATGCATTATTTTTTTTATCTAAATATGAGGTGTCTTATAAAGTATAAATGTCGAAATTTATTAACACTATATATATATATATATATATATATATATATATATATATATATATATATATATATATATATATATATATATATATATATATATATATATATATATATATATATATATATATATATATATATATATATATATATATATATATATATATATATATATATATATATATAAATGAATATATATATAATATATAAAGGAAAAGTAAATAATTAAAATAAAGCCGTTCTTTTCTTTTTTAAAGAAATATTTTCCTTGTAATTCAAATGACACTCTAAAAATTAGAACATTTACTTTTTTGATGGTAAATTGTTTTTTGATAGGAAATTACTCAAAAAATTGAAAAATAAGTGTAAAGGAAAAAGGAAAACATTTCCTTTAAAAATTAGCTTAATAATATTGATGAAATAATTAAAAAATAGTAAAATTAAGAGCATAAAATGATTAAAAAGAGATAGTAGATATTCCAAGTTAATTAAAAACATTTTTACTACTGTTCTCATCTTAATATTAAGCCAAAAAAAACTTGATTTTTTCAGAAAACCTTTTTAATTAAAATTGTTCTAAACATGTAATGTTGCAGTTAATTTTAAAGTTTCATAAATTATTTTCTTTCACTTTTCACTGATTTTATAATAAAAATGATGAAATAACTTACAATAGCAGTGGACTTTGATAACACAGTTCCAAATGCTAAAATAAAAATTAGAAAATATTAAATATAAAATGTATGCATAAAAGTCCCAGAATAGTAAAAAACAAAATAAAAGTTGTAGTAATTAGTTTCATTCAGCATTTTTTTATTTTATACTTACAAATAAATAAAATTAAGAGCATCATGTTCAAATTTTCCAATGTGAATACAAACCTAAAATAAAAAAATAAAAAATACTTGTTGAGCAAATATATACTAAATAAAGTTTTGATTGTCAAGAACCATTGTTTCAGCTTTAAGATATTATGCATATGGTATGTATATACTATATGCGGCTCAAATAAAGGAATGAATTATTTCAATTTAAACTGCTTTTTCCAATAAAAGTTTATTTATAATAAAATGTCATGTAAAATTTGATCAATTTATTTTTTAAGTATAAGTAAGAAAAAGATCTAAATCCAATTCTAATAGCATACAGAAAAATATCATTTTTACATCTTTTTGTAACTCATGGGCCTTATAATTAATGTTAGGTTAGTTTCTTTTTATTTTCATTAAGAATACGTTTTGAAATTAAAAAAAAAACATGTATGCATATGCATAATTTAAGAGAATAGTATTGAGTTAGTTTGATTAATAATAAATAGATTAGTTTTTTTTTCGTGGATCTATATTAAAATATAAGTTTTAACCCATCGTATTCTACGAAATAAGGTGGAAATTACTATTGAATGACATATTACGTTTTTTACGATAAATTTATGTATAATTTAGCATTGTTTCACCTTGAAACTCTTAAAAGCTAGAATTTAATTTCTACTATATAATTATATTTTATTTTCATAAAATGCTAACTGATAATGAATTCCCATTATTAATTCCTAATAATGCAGTTTCAATAATTTAATCGTAACATATAGATCATAATATTCACTTTTTTAAAACATGTTATTTATTATTAATTATAACATGTAAAAATAACCATGGTGGTTATTTATTGCAAATTCTTGATGACATTTTTCAAAGACGTGCACAATCGGTCTTCGTAGAAATATAACTATCATTTCTAATAATAATTACTAATTGATCCCATCATTAATTCGTAATACTCTATTTCGATAATTTAAAAGAAACATATAGGTCATAATAATCATATTTTTGAAAACGTGTTATTAATTATTATTATTTCAATAGTTGTTATTTATTGCAAGCTTCTGAAGAAACATGTTAATATATTTTTATAATTTTCAGCAAGGACGTGCACGGTTTGTCTTTGAAAAAACATAATTTTCCAAGCACGTATATGAATACCGAAGATTTAATTTTTTAACGTGTGTTAAGTATGTTACAATTCTGGTAAAACTCTCATATAATTTTTATAGTTTTTAATACTCTTAGATCTTTGCTTCCCAGTCAGCTGATTTAGGCTCTAATCCTAGTAATGGCTCTACATGCCAGTCAATGCGGGTTAGTTCAATGAAAAAAAGTCCCTAATTAAGGCTAGTTTATCCCAATGTTTGATCCAGGAGTTCCTTTGTCTTCTGGGCTATGCTCAAAATTACAAGGTCATGGAGTTAAACATTGATAATCATAAACTCAGAAATACTTTGGCTATTGTTCAATGAAAATTATAAAATGAAAATATTCCATGACCGAAAAAAATAATTTATTGCTTTAATAAAATTTTTAATTAAATACATTTATTGTTTATTCGAAAGTAAAGCTGTACTATTATTGTTGAATTAAAGCAGTTGTTGGGTGTAAGGAATTTAAATGAATCCACTCTTAATCATTGCACTTTTTAAAATGTAGCTGCTTATTATTTTGGCTACATCCTTAACCTCACTGCTGGCACAAAAAATTTAAACAAGGTATTTTTTTTTTAAAAAAAAAGCTTTTCTCTGAAGGCATTTCATCACACTACAAACTTTTATTTATGTTTCGTGAGGATATACCACACCTAAACAAGAACTAACTTTCGTAAAATATAACGCAGATTAATTTTTAAAGCTAAGAATTCCTGAGACCGTACAAAAGATAAATTTATAATACTAAAAGGGCTCTTCAGCTTAAATATGCCATATATTTCCACCAACGTTGACCACATTTTCATCGAAATATTTCACATGAATTATGAGCAATTTCACTTAAGAAATGTCAAGTTTATCCAGACTAATTCCTCTCTTTGCTATTCACGAGTCAAGTCATCCATTTTCTTCGCATCTTAACTTTAATCATCCATCACAATTATTTTGCAGCGGAGAGTTTTAAATTCCGTTCTAGACTACAAAGTTCTATTGTGTTTCTAACTAAAGATGTAGGAAATCATTAGAAACTGCGTCTGGCCAAATTGCTTTCATACCACCATGGTTCGTTCGAGGCGAGATAGTTTTATTCATATTTGAATATTAATTTTCGAAGTATTAAATGAAAAGATATTGTATGACTCACAGAAAATTCTTTGATGAATCTTCGCAATTTGGGCGTTCATTATTTTGGAGATGATTCAAGCCCGTGAATAATTAAATTACTGCCTTTTATTGAATTAAAAATGAGGTCTTTGATAATGAATTATCCCAGAAAGTGAAACTAGTAGAGTAATTATTCACCGCTCATTTGAATGATGTTTAAATATAAGGCAAAGGAGAATGAATATTTGAGAGAAAAATAATTCTTTAATAATACGTTTGTAACATTTAAATTCTGTTAATAATTTTGAAAGCCCTATATTCTTAATATTGTGATTTATGAGAGACATTTATTTTTGGGCAAATTTTCATATAAAAGAATGTTTTGTCTTGTCCGATCTTAGTATAAATGTTTAGACTCCTTATCAAAGTGAATTAACCCTTTCCACTCGTCAATCACCACCGTCGCCTGAAAATTACCCACCACTCTAAATGAGAAATTTTTTTCACCTTAATACTTAGTTACCACTTCATTCAGTGGTCTCCGGATAAGGTAAATTTGTAAAAAAATTTCAAAATGTTAGCGGTTGCGTTCATTTTTTTAGCTGTTGAAAGGACTTTGAGTGCAGAGGGTTAAAAAAGCGTCAACACATCGGGGTTCGAAAAATTATATTTAAATAACAAAACAATAAAAATGTTACCGAAATCTAACCAATAAGTATTGATGACAGCAGCTTAAAAAATGAAAAAAAAAATGCTTGATTCCTGTATAAAACAGAGAAACACTGTAAAACTATTGCTAGAAAAATCTTTTAATTTCATAAGGAAATCAAACTAGCTCTTGTGTTTTTTTTTCTTATTCCGTGTCTATCGTCAACAATTTGACAGATTTCGATAGCGTTTTTGTGTCTTTAAAGCTTGAATATTATATTAATTAGAGACTCCTAAACTCTGTAAAAAATTCTGGATCATTAGTAAAATCCATTTTTGTCGTAGAATATTACACAGTAATTTTTACAGTAATATTTATTTAAGCAGGGTGATTCAGTAATTTGACGGTAATTATTACAGTAAGAATACGGTATATCAGATTTTTTGTTCCGTTGCAAGTTTAGGTAAGAGTGGATTTTCCGGGGAAAAGTACCTTAACCCTGAGTGGTGGTACTTTTTATCGACGGTACTTTTTATCGTAATTTGATGCGTACTTTTTTTACAGTGTGCATTATCATTCAGATGCAGAAAAATCACAAAACTAAAAAAAAATAATAATAATAATAATTGAGAACGAAAGATTTATAAATGAATAAAAATGAGAAAAGGCGAATAGTTAATTTAATGCTTTACATGGATTTCTTAATGCCTATTTCTCTCAATAAAATAGCTACATTACATCGAGTTGTCTTCGATTATTAAATTGCAGTTCGCGCGGACAAGATCGAGTTCAATCCTAAGAGGGTTTTTTTATGAGCTTGTCAGAGTCGTTATTCGGACAAATCTGTGATATTTCGACCATCTGATTTCACTTACAACCAATCAAATTTCACGTTAATAATACGGTGGCATGTTGAGTCAGGACGATGAGTTGAAATTCCCGAATACCTCCTGGGGGTAGAGCAGACACCTTAATTCTTGATCTCAAGTTAGAAACAACTGAGGCATTAAGGGTTTTCCCAATTAAAAAAAAAAGAAATTACAGAAAATTGAAAAAAAATTAATAAAATTATAATTGCGCAAAAAAACATCTGTAAGATAACGTCAATTGAAGTGTAAATTTACAGTAAATGTAGTGCAAAACAAACAATTTTTGAATTTTTTTATTTTTTAAGCCTAAGGGAAGTAAGCAGATTGTTGTCAAACAAAAAAAAAACGAAATAAATAAAAATAAAAAATAAAAAAAAAATAAAAAATAAAAAACATGAATAAAAAAAACATAAATAAAAAAGTAAAAAATAAATAAAAAATAAAAGATAAAAATTTTTTAAAAAAAAACATAAATAAAAAATAAAAAATAAAAAAAATAAAAAATAAATAAAAAGTAAAAAAATAAAAAAATTGAAAAACATAATTAAAAAAATAAAAAATAAATAAAAAATGAAAGATAAAAAAAAAGCGCGTTTATTTTGGTAGCGATTATTACTATTTTTCTTTAATACGTGTTTTGAGAGAAAGAGAGAGACATATAGATTGTAGAGTAACTCCGAATGTAGTTAAAAATAAGCCATAGCTGAAAAAATTCAGTGTGTTTATTGAAGAGCTAAGGAAATTAATCGTTTATTATTTTTTTCGAAATATATCTTGCTGTACAATGTTGCTATCGGCGTTGCATTTATTAAAATGTGTACTTTTTTTTTATTAAGTGAACAAATAAAAGTGCCAAATGCATTTGTTTTATTTCCACTGCAGTTGATCATTGACCTAAACATATAGTAACACAATGTTAAAACAATATTTCAAATGTTATTATTGGATTGAAACACATTTAAACAATCTAATATCTGTTAAAATAAATATGATATTAGTTTTTCTTAAAATATCGATGGTCATCTGCCACGAAAATGAATTTGAGGATAAGACGTTTGCTTTCTAAACCACATAGTTTTATGGCTAGCTCCTAACTCTAACACTTCTGAGTCATGCATCCAAACAAATTTACCTTTGTGGACATGAAACTAATAGTTAACTAGTATTCAAAGAAAAGCCAATCATAAAATCTTCACTTGGTTATCTTGATGACAGTGAGTTTATAATACAGATATTTTGTATCAACTGTGTATTTAAAGCGTAACTGGAAAAATATATGAATCTCGTGGAGACTCGAATCTGAATCGAATATATATGAGCGTTGTGGGCATCAAAAACGCTGTAATAGCCGTGAATCGAACTTAAGTCACACGTATCTATATCGGGTTCATTGCCATAAGAGTTATCGCTGAAGTGCTTAATTTATATGTTATACCTTTTAACCCTTTGACGCAGAACTTTTATCAAACATATTTTTCATTATTTAAAATATTTTCGATTAATTTAGATCAAAATAACTAAATAGTATACACTTTATTAATTGACTGAAAGTATTAACTGAAAGTAAACACTGGTATCTTTTTCTGAGTTGAAAGTAAAACCTTTCAAACATGGCTCACCATTAAACTTAATTTTTTAAATTTGTTCTTATTTGCAGTTATTTAGATCAAAGAAACAGTTATTCATCATTAAAACTTCATTAATTTACAAAATAAATTAATCATAACATTTTTAAATATAAATAATAAAAAAAATCACAGTTCTTGTTTTTTGGATTTTATATTGTTGTACAAATATAATTCCGATAATGTAACAGCTTATTTTTAGCAGCTATTAGGCTGTTTTTTAATAATTAAAAAATATCAAAATATTCTTCTGTTTGCATTTAGCTCGTCATAAAAATATATAAATCCGCTTATGTTAAAGTGCAACATGAGACCGATAAGATGCTAGGTAATTATAATTTCTTTTACCGTAATATGACATTTTAGAAATATTATATTTTGAATCAAAATTTTATTTAGAAAATTAAATCTATCTCATCCTTATTTGTTTTATTTTAAAAACATTAAATAATATAAATAATAATACGTTTACTAAATTTAAAAAAAAATGAATGTAATAATAATTAATAGTAATAAAATGCACGATTTTAATAAAAATATATGCAGAATTTATCATATTTTTAAAAAAGATCTAAGCATTAAAAATTTAACGTGATGCTTCAGGCAGTGGTTAAATAATTTTACAGTAAAAAATTCCAAAATAAAAATTGCAATGCTTAAAAACAATATGAGAAACATAATAAAGTAGTGTTAAACAAATAATTGTCCTAGAGTGATTATTAAATTGTGGTATTAGTTTGGAATTCTGACAAGCGTCGAGCAAAAAGTTCACATAAAGCATGTTTAACATTATTATGAAAAGCACCGTATAGTCAAATAATTAGTTTCTTACAACGATTCAGACTGCGACAGGTGGATATTAGTATTCGGCTCTTGTATAAGCATCGACATTAATTAGCTTAAGCAGAATATCGTTAAACATCGAAAATAGTCTGTTGACAATAATTCAAGAATCAGTGAACGATAAGAAATGAAAAAGAGATGATGAAAAATGTGTGAAACTTACGTGTTGGGACCAGGTAAGAAGTTTTAAGTCAGTTTGACCCTGACCCTGTGCATCGGATGGTTATATATAACAATCCGGAGGACGAAAAAACAAATAGTCGCGTGTCGATCCTGCTCATCAACCAATCAGGTGAGAATTGTCGCTCTCGTGAAGTGAGTGACTTCTCAGCGCGAGACCTTCACTTTTGCAAGGTGACCCTGCGATTATTATTGACCTCAGTTTCGCTTGGGCGGGGTATAACCATGTGTTCTTTTTGTAGTTGGTATTTAATTTGGGAATTTTATATTTATATAATTATTGTTTACGGTGAGTATATTACGTTAGGCGAGATAGGAACACAGTAATAAAAACGATATTTAAGGTTATTTATAAAATACAAAGGTGCAATTTTATTTATTAGAGTTAGAATAATAAGAGAAGCAGTAAATAAGTCACTTGGGTTGCAAACTGTTGTTGAAGCGAAAAGGGGTTTATAAATGCACTGAGAAAATCAAACTAATTGCGTACTTAAGGGTCGTATAAAAATTAAAGAGTTCATACATTGCGTATCATTATACACACAGAAAATTTTCTTCTAATCATGTAATTTATTATTAAAAAAACATTTTAGTTTCGCAAGAAAATCATAAACGACTATAGATTTTACTGCCACACTGAGAAAAAACGTATGGTCAAAACTACCAGAATATAGTGAAATTTACCGCTTTTCTGCTTTACCGTAAATTGACCGTATTTATCGTGTTTCTTATGGAAACACCAAAAATCTCAGTAATTTTTACAGAAGCAACTTTGCTAATGATTTTGGTGAAACTAACAATAAAAAACGTTTTATAATGTGTGATAAAAATTTAGTAATTGTGGTGAAACTCGGAGATTTTTATCATGATACCTTAGAGCGTGGCATAATAGCCATTTATTCTGTCAAATTTACTTTTCTGTTTTTTTTAAATTTTTTTTTTTACTAAATTTACTGTAATAAGAACTAGAAGATTGAAAATCAGAAATTTCGGTAAACTTGATCGGTAAACCATTACCTCATTAGGTGTTGCGTTATCAGAGTCAGGTGTATCCTTCATATTTTTAGTCCATAAACAATAAGCCGCTCTTGGATTCTGCCATAACACTTGTCTCCATCTTGTTAAAAAGCTGGTGGTATATTTATACACCAAGTGTTCGATACCAATTGATTGATTTCTATGCTGGTTCGTTTGTTAACAAATGATTAAAATAGAATGGACTGTATTAAAGATTTTTATTATGATTGGTGCTACGAGCACGCTCATGCTATAAGATCAACAACTAATTTTCAACTGATTAGGGTTACAACAAACGGTGGCGAGGATGCTGAGACAAAGATGCCAAGTTGGCGCTATATTTCTGAGGTATTGAACATCCACCCGCCGTTGAATTATATTCAATAAACATACAAATTAGCATAACAATGGTACATAAACATATTCCAATATAAAATTTACAAAGATTGAATAAATGCTGTAGGTACACATAATGAGAAAATTAACACACATCTTTTTTAATTGTCCAATGGCAAAATACACAATTTACTAATGCTACGTTTAACAATTCCCTTGCTCGTTTTAATCTCCGCTACTCTAACCTTTCCATCCGTTCCAGGAAATAGTTTTAAAATTCGTCCCAAGACCCACTGATTTACAGGAAGATTATCCTCCTTTATTAAAACCATCGCATTTAAAATTATGTTTGTTTTCTCTACCTTCCATTTTGTTCTTTGTTGCAAATTGTTCAAATAGTCGCGAGACCACTTAGTCCAAATGTATTGAACAATTTTTGTCAACCTTTGCCATCGAGAAAGTCGGGTTTCCGATTTATCCAACAAACTTGGTTCAGCTATGGCAGTTATAGATCTTCCAACCAAAAAATGCCCTGGTGTCAGAACATCCAGGTCATCAATATCATCTGACAAAGGTGTTAATGGCCGAGAATTTAGGATTCCTTCGACTTGTGCTGTTATTGTAAGGAATTCCTCAAATGTTAATTTTAGATTTCCTGTAGCTCGTTTTAAGTAAAACTTAAAGGATTTGACCCCTGCCTCCCAGAGGCCCCCGAAGTTTGGAGCTCTGGGAGGAATACAATTCCAAACTATCCCTTCAGATGCCAAATAGGATGCTAGTTTATCGTCAGGAAATCTAGTTAAATTCTGCAATCGCTGCAATTCCCTACTAGCCCCAACAAAGTTTTTTGCATTATCAGATGATATCGTAGCACATTTGCCACACCTAGCTACAAAACGCTTTAAAGTAGCAAGAAAAGCATCGGTTGTTAAATCGGAAACAACTTCTAAGTGAATCGCCTTCGAGGCTAAACACACAAATATTGCAACATAAATCCGTTGGAAATTCCCCTTTCTCTGGTGTTTATATTTAATTTGGAAAGGGCCGCAATAATCAACACCAGAATGCAAAAAAGGATAATTAGGGTTTACTCTTTCTCGAGGCAAGGTTCCCATAAGTTGATTTGAAACAAGGCATTTATGTACAATTTTCCTAGCTATCGATCGACCACGAAGTGGCCAAAACCTTTCTCTAGTGCAATATAACAACGCTTGAGGTCCTAAATGGAGATTTTTGATATGCAAATGAGTCATCAACAATTTAGTGAAAGGATGGTCTGCAGGAAGTATAGCTGGATGCTTTTGAGAATAATCCAGAGCAGCATTATGCAAACGACCACCGACTCGGACAATTTGATGACCATCAAGGAAAGGATTTAAAGAGTTAAGTTTACTCTTACCTGAAAAAGCCTTGCCCTTGGAAATGGCCTCTATTTCCTCCTTAAAAGCAGATGCTTGTACATTTCTAACTAAAAAGGATTCCGTGTCCTTTAGTTCATTAGAGGATAACTTACCAAATCTTTTGCTACTTGGATTTCTACAGTTGAATATGAATCTGAAAGCATAACTTAAAACATTCAAAATTTTAGTATAATTATTGCTACGATTTAAAATATTGTCAATTAAGTCCAGTTTATAAGAAGTTAAAAGTATTTTGGCAGGGGGTTTGAGTTCCTGTAAAAATTCACTGTCCGAAGAGAGTTTTTCAAATTCTATTGGAACAATATTCAGTTCTTCTTTCAAAAAATCTGGTCCGAACCACCACAGTTCATGGGAAGCAATTTCCGAAGCATTCAGACCACGAGAGAGGACATCTGCAGGATTTTTATCAGATACAACGTGATTCCAATGACAGTTCTTAGTGAGTTTTTGTATTACTTTAACTCGATTGTTGATAAAAGTCTTGAGTTGATCAGGTGACCGTTGAAGCCATGCCAACACAATTGTAGAATCTGTCCACAACATTATTTGTTGAATGGGCAAGGTTAGAGACTTCAGAACCTTGTTCAAAAGCTGTGCCAATAAAACACTGGCACACAATTCTAAGCGAGGGATCGTGATAGGCTTTACTGGTGAAACGCGGGACTTGCTGCACAAAAGTCTCGTATATGATGTTTCTCCCGAAATTGATTGCATGTACAGAACTGCTCCATACGCAACGGCTGATGCAAGCCGTGAATCAGGATTCCCCTCTTCTCCCCCACGTGACGAGGAATTTGCATGTTTTCAATGGCAGGCAGAGTAGAAACAAAACACTGCCAGTCCTTAGCCATTGAATCTGGAAGCGGTTCATCCCATTCCAATCTGAGTATCCAGAGTTTCTGGAGAAACAATTTAGCCTTGGTTAGTATGGGACCAAGGAATCCAAGTGGGTCGAACAAGCGTGAGATGGTGGATAAGACCTTTCGTTTGGTGTATGAGTCATGCATATTTACATCAACCTTGAAAGTAAAATAATCTAAATTTGGGTTCCAGATAACCCCAAGGGATTTAATGGTATTAGGTGGCTCACAAGAGAAATCATAGGCTTGGTCTTCTAATGGTATGGAATTAGGAAATTTTGGAGTATTAGTGCACCACTTGTGTAAGCTCATACCCGCCTTTTTAAACAGGTCTACTAACTGTTCTTGTAGTAATTGAAATTCTTGAAAGTCTGAACTACCTGACAAAATGTCATCCATATAAGTGTCTCTAATTATTACAGCAGCGGCTAAGGGAAAGCTATTCCCCTCATCAATGGCTAGTTGTTTAATAGTTCTGGTTGCTAAGTAGGGTGCACAAGAAGTTCCGTATGTAACAGTGTTAAGTTTGAAGGTTTGCACTGGGTCATTCACGCTATTCTTCCATAATATCAACTGTAAATTTCGATGATCAGGGTGAATCAAAATTTGCCTAAACATTTTAGAAATGTCAGTAGTGAACACATATACATGTTGCCTGAATCGCAAAAGTATTGAAAATAAATCTTGTTGTATAGTACCGCCTTTGTACAAAATATCATTTAAAGAAAGACCGGATGTCGTTTTGGAGGAAGCGTTAAATACCACCCTCAACTTAGTGGTTTTACTATCTGGGCGAAGTACACCATGATGAGGTAAAAAATACGAAGTTGTTTCATCAAGAGGTTCTACAACTAATTGCATATGCTGCAAGTCAGCATATTCCATTAAGAATGATTTGTAAAGTGATTGCAACTCCTCATCTTTTGAGAGTTTTTTCCATAACTGATTTAAACGCATTTCGGCAACGGCTTTAGAATCACCGAGCGAAGAGGGATCCTCCTTCAAAGGCAACTGTACTATGTAACGCCCTTCATGATTTCGATAATGAGTATTTTTATATTGAGTTCCGCATAACTCAAATTCGACACTATGTTCAACAGAGGGCTCCTCAACAGTTTCTATATTCCAAAATGCTTGTAGCTGTTTATCAAGGCTTTCCGAATTTATATCTGAACTAAGCGTTAATCCACAATATGCTCTATTTGTACTATTATCGGAGCTCCCTACGACTATGTAACCAAAAACAGTTTCTTGAAACAACCAATTACTACATGGCGATCGAAGCTGATTTGGCTTTAAAATTTCAAAAAAGAGCTCGCAACCTATAATTAATTCTACTTCTTTTTGTGTGTTAAACTCTGGATCAGCCAAATTAATGTCCGATGGAATCTTTATATTAGATACTTCAACCGGATTAATTATCGTCAAATTTGTAATCGAAGGAACAATTAAAAATTCTAAAGATGTTGAAAAACTTCCACTATTGTTTTTAATTGCAGTGGTTACCTTTTGTTTGATATTTACCGAAATTTCGCTCAATCCAGAAACAGAAGCATTTATTTTTTCCTTTTTCAACATTAAGTTATTAGCTAATTTTTGTTTACAGAAAGAAAGATGAGAAGCGGAATCCAAAATCGCTCTGCATGGATAATAGTCTCCCAATTCATTTCTAATATAAACAACTGCAGTAGGCAAGAGAATATTTTGTTTCTTTTTTGATACTAAATAATTAGAAAAAGTGTTAGAATGTTCTTGTGGGAATGAATCATGCACTTGCGAGACAGTTGTTTGATCGGCGCCTGGCATCGTAGAAACTGAGGAGGTAGGAGGCGGGGAAGAAATCTCATAAATATGCAGTAAAGTGTTATGGCGTTTTTTACAAACGAAGCAAGAATTATTCGATTTACAGTCTTTAACTTTGTGATTATTCTTTAAGCAATTAATACACAAATTTAATCGTTTTATTTCATTAAATCTATCCGAAACCTTCATATTTTGAAAAGTATTGCACTTATAAATCATGTGTGGTAATTTACAGATTACACAAGAGTTAGTATTATTATTCGAATTCAGGAAAGATTTACTCTTATTAACAGCTTGCTTATGTTTATAAATTGAAGAAGAAGCTGTTCGACTAATACTATCAAGAATTTGGCTTCTTTTTTCTAAAAATTCTAAAAAGTTATCCAGTTCTGGTATTTCATTTGATGCGATCGTTTGTTCATATTGTTTTTTAGTTTCTCGATCTACCTTTTTCAAAATGATGTTAAGCAAAAGTATGTCAGATAAATTATTACGATCAAAATTTAGAAGCTTCAAAGCTCTGATATTTTTCTTTAAAATATCTACCATGTTTCTAATATCTCCAGCTGATTCATTTGTAAGTTTTTCAATTTCCAAAATTTGATTTATGTAAGTCTCAGTCAGGAGACGTTTATTCTCAAATCTATTTTCTAATGCTTTTAAAAGTGATTCAAAAGAATCGTCAACAGTTTCGAGACGTTTAGCGTCGCCCAGCAATGACGCTTTCAAATAATGCAGTTTTTGAGAGTCATTTAAATCATTGTTTTTAGTTATAATGTTATCAAATTGCGATTTAAAATTGGGCCATTCGTCAAATTTACCATGAAATACCGGTAGTGGTATCTCGGGTAGTTTAATTTCTAGTTTTGTTTTCGAATCAGCCTGAGATATTTCATTTTCACAATTATTTATTGAAGGTTTAATTATCAAAGAGTTAAGAATATCTTTAATTCTTACCTCCAGAGCTTCGAGTCTGTCTACTGTTCCCTCCAAGTCCGTTTCTACTTCAGTTACCTCACGGTCAGTTATGTCTTTTAGCCCATAATAATGCTCCTTTAATTCATCAACTTTTTTATACAATTGTTCCACACGCTTCAGCTTGACCTCTAATTCAGTATGGTTATGTTCCTTCGTCTGGTCAATGTACGTTTCTAGCTTTGTTATGGTACCTTTGACGGCACGCTTCGATCTATTTAGTTTTTCTTTTTCCATCTCCGACTTTTACGGATCACTAATGTTCGATACCAATTGATTGATTTCTATGCTGGTTCGTTTGTTAACAAATGATTAAAATAGAATGGACTGTATTAAAGATTTTTATTATGATTGGTGCTACGAGCACGCTCATGCTATAAGATCAACAACTAATTTTCAACTGATTAGGGTTACAACAAACGGTGGCGAGGATGCTGAGACAAAGATGCCAAGTTGGCGCTATATTTCTGAGGTATTGAACACCAAGAAAAACGAATTTTTTAAATTTTATTTTTACAACCGCCGTTGAACAGCCGACCCAATTTTGGGTTTGCGACTACTAATGTTCAACTCTGTAGCAATGTAATTTTGAACCAATCCAGAAGACAAGGATACTTTTGGATCAGTACATCCAGAGGTATGATTTGTTGTGGGGAATTGGAGCACTTTGTGACTCCACTGACTTAACGTGCATCAGTCACCATTTACTACATAGGGAGGCTTCGCCCTTCGAACCCCCGACCTTTTAAACAAGGGCTCTGTGCCCTATCAAATAGGCTATCCCTGCTTAGAAAAAATCATGGTCAAAACTTTTAGAATATGGTAAAATTTACCGTGTTCCTGGCTCTTATGGAAACATCAAAAAGGTATTTAGTTTGCCTTAGTAAAGTTTAAAAAAAATTTGGTTTTTTAATGCATGATGAAATTTAGTGATCGCTTCAATTTAGTTCTTTTTACTAAATGTTTGGTAATAAGAATTATAATTTTTAAAACTAGAATTTCCGTTCGCATCGTTACCATATGAACGAAAAACTTACAAAATGAATGGTTTAAATTCCGTATATTTGGTTTTATTAATCAGAATAATGTTCTTCTTTTTTTATCAGAAATATCTTTACCAGAATTTTTTTCTCGCTTTATACAAAATGATAAAAAAATATATCTTTTACCTAATTTTTTGTAGGGAAAAATTGCAATGATGGAGTTACTTATTAATCATTGAATAAATAGTATATTTTAATATTATTGGTGGATTATAAGATTTCTATCATTTTCTAAAGGATTCATAATTGTATCGAAGTTTTATATGCAAACAGAAAATAAACTTATTATCAAATATACTTTTTTCCTCCAAAAAGTCAATGTTTCCAATATCTAACCAATGCGTTATCAAGATTCAAGGAATGTGTAAGTCATTTTGTTTTACTTTGTCTAACTTATTGAGAAGCTTCAGCTAAACAACATAGCTTATTTTCGACACCTTAAGTTCAACTTTATTAATTTAGCATTTTTAAAATTTACACCAATTATAATATCGGATAAAATCGGGCTTTTTGGGGAGCATTCAAATTTTCAGCATTCAAATTAGAGGGAGTTAAAATCAACGAATATAGCTATTTAAATTCGAGTAATTTATAAATGGCCACGATTGTTGATTGATCCCAGTAATGGTTGGAATCAGGCTTTCTGGGTAACATTCAAATTAACCAGCATTCGTGTTAGACGGAGAGAAATTTCTCGATAACATCAGTTGTAAATTCGCGTAATTTTTCTAAAGGCCATGATTGTGGATTTATTCTAGTAATGGTTGTAGTTAGGCCGGGCTTGTGGGGAGTTCTTAGTTTCAAAGGAAGACAAGATGACAGGAGTTCTTCTTTCAGAAGCTTGTGATAACGTAGATTCTGCGTTTTTTACAATAGCTCTCTAAAGCGGTCATACTATTTCCTTACTACATCGATTAAATCTGATTATAGTGTTTGGCGGATAATTGTTATTGCCGTCAGACTACATGTTTAGTATTTTCTTGGTATACTTCTGTATATAACTCAAACGTGAAAAATTTTAATTAAAAATTTCTCTATGAAAATGAGTTTTTCTGGATATGTGAGGTACAGATTCGGTTAAGTCAATAAGTTAAAGTCAAAGGGTTCGAATTTATTTTTTAATAATTCCAAATGCCCTACTTAGATAAACAGTTCATGGACAGAAGATGTTTATAAAAATGTGGAAATGGAATTTCATTCAATGATATAATGTTATCGACTCTGAGCAAATCAATCTCGTAATAATAAAAATATAGTGGCTGTGTGGCGCAGTTGGTTTGTCGTCGGCCTTCAGAGCCGAAGTTTGCGGGTTCGATCCTGTGAGGGAAGCTTTGCTTCTCCGTCATTAGCCGTATAGTTGTATAGTGTAATATATGAATGTTCATTTAGGCCATTAATGAATGAATTGAACAATTGAATTTCCAGGAAATAATGTACAAATCGTTGAATGTAAATTTAGATTTTATTAAGTATAATTTTGTGAATTAGAAAATGGCCATTTCTTCATTAAAAAAAATAAGAAATCCCTTAAAGGGATGAAATAATAATACTCTCTATTGAGAGATCATAAAGCCAGAACAACATTTCTGACGGTTAGAAAATTGGGACTGGGAGGCCCCCAAAGGGGTCCCAGCCTCACCAATTTAGAAATTAAAAAGTGAATATAATATTCCCAACGGAAAGTATAGTAGTATTTATGGGTAGGAGATCCATAATTTGGCGATTTATCATAATATATCATAGCCAAAAACAAAGCCAACTAGCATATTAACATGGGTTAAAAGAACACCTTGGCGATCACGAGTCGCCAACAAATTTATGTGAATTATTACAACCATGCAACCGAAACATTTAGCCGTTGGAAAATTAGAATAAAAAGTTATAAATAGATTTTTGTTTTCGATTAGAGGCGACAGTGAATTAATATGTCTGCATAATAATGAAATAAAAAGTATCCGTTACATTGATCTGGAAGAGAAGAAATAAATATTTTATGTTCGTTTAAAAAGATTAAGTTTTTGATTTTTTTTCTAAATGTAATTCTATTAATAAAAATAAGCTTAAGTAATGAAGGATATATTAAAAAGATAGGAAATACATATGTAATGCCAAATGTGGCATCACAGATCCCCGGCCCAGACACCGGATTTTCGGGATGCGGAAAATCCTCAGTGATCATGTCGTATGATAATGCGGCATGTAAAAGATCCCTGGAGTGCCTTATTGGCTCTTGGCATTTCCGGCAAAATTAAAATCCTAGTGCACTTGAGCATCCAAATAAAGTCTCGGTGCTGTATCTAGTGTGGCAGAAACTAGACGTCCAAATTAACATGACCAACGGTATCTCACCCACTGTGGTGGTCCTGAAAGAGTGGATACCACCTCTGGAGAGCGCACTAGGTCTGCCGACTCATTATCTATTTTTGTTCCAAAGAGCTAACATAAGCACAATACTAACATAACGTTAACTTGTGAACTTTTTTGCTCCAATATTGCTTGATAGGTCAGCTCTGATAGTATAGGAGCGTTAGGTCTGCTCATCGGCAAGACCGATTGTGCAGCTCATTGGAAATAAAAAAATATTAGAAATATTTTATATTCTGTACAAAACGATATTGAAATCCTTAAAGTTCTGAATTGTTGAATCTGTTTTTATTCCTATTTTTCTTAAAAACTCTTGTAGTGAGGGAAAGAATGTGATATTTTATTCAGTTTCCTAAACCTACAAAAAAAATAATTTCATTTCCATTTTTTAAAAAATAAATAAATAAATAATCTTAGAATTTTTTAATAATAAAATCTTTTCAAGTAGAGAAATACTAAAAACTATAATTGTTAATCTTACCAAAGATTTAGCTAAAATTAGCAAAATCAATTAATTCGTGGAGAATAGACTAAAAAGGATTTAATAATGAAGAAAATAATGAAAAATGACTATAGCATTTTGGCTCAAAATCTCTGTCGTAATTGTATTTTCTTCATCTTAAATCCAGTCTTAATTGGGATAAATTTAAATTCTATAAGCAGATTTTTTGTTCATTTTGTTTCCTTTATTAATTAAATAATGAATTCAGGATTTGTTGTCAAATATTAATTTGACTTCACCGATATGAGTAACTAATAAAGTAACAGAACTTCTTTCTTCTAATAAAAAACGATTTATTCGCTAATACTTATAGGAAAAATGCTTGCATTCATTATTTTGTATTCTTACAAATGCTATGTAACTTTTTTTAAGTCTGGTACATGAATAATTTTTTAGACTCACATGGAGGTTGTGCCCCTTTTATGTAAAGGTGTTTTAGCTGATAAAACTGATTAAGTGCAAAAAAGTCAGTGACTCAAATCTGTGTTGGCAAACGTGAATTTTTATCAGTACTATAAACATTAAAGATGAATGTCCCCAATAAACGTAGGTTGGGTCATGAATAATTTTAAAAACATAAATTTAAAGAGATCACAGACCTCTTTCATCGCTTTACATTTGGAATTTCAATAAAACCATGTGAAGAAGTATCGATATTTTAAAATTAACAGATGCATCGTAAAATCAATGATTTATTTCTTCCGTAAATTTTACTAGTAAAACAAAGATGAATACGTAAGCAGTTTTTTTTCTTTCTATCGAAGTGAATAATGTGTTAAAGACATTTGTTTATTTTTTTATCTAGCAATAGCTAAGCTAAACATTGCGTTAGCGATTCACTTTTGACCGATCATGTTGAGAAGATCTTAAATGTTGTTTATAAACGTTTCCTTTCTTTTATAAATTGTTTTTAAAGTTTTCTGAGTTACATAAGAGAAAAGCACATAATGTATGCATATTTCTTTTACATCGTCCCATAAACTCGGATATTTCTTTATCGGCAACATCATAGTAATTATTTATTTTGTTAGATTGTCTTAAATAGTAGTTTAAATAGAATAAAAATTAGTTATTCTTTAAGTATTTATTTAGAATAATTTTGCATTTTTATAAAAATAAAAAATTAGTTATGAAGTTATTATTTATATTTATTTTTGACTCTTTCTGAAATGGTTGTAGATGTTTTTTACATATACGGTGCTATGGTGCCTCATTCATGTGAATTATTGGGGACGTTGAGGAAAAATCAGAAACCACCACTAGATGGCATCATTAATTGTCAATTGTAACCTTAACCGTCATAAAAGTTTCCTGTAAAAAGACGTCTACATCTTTTGTAGTAGTATTATTATCCATTGTCCAGTATTCATCATGATGATATAATACATTCTTTCTTGTTACTTACCCCTTTGACTAGTTATTTTTCATTTGAGTAGTTTTCCTGTATTTAAAGAAAACGAGATGTATTTAATAATAGTTTAACCAATCTTTAGTGTAATTATAAACCCGATAGAAATAATTGAAGTAGAAAGAAAAAGACGTAGCTTGTATTTTTCGAGTAGAAGGAGCCGTGGCGTCTTAAAGCATGGAGCGTTCACCTCCCAATGAGGTGAACCGAGGTTCAGATCCCAGCAATGACTGGTTGATTCGAATTCCGCACCCGGATCACACCGACCACAGTGCTGACGAAAAATATCCTCAGTGATAGACGGATCATGGGTTAGAGTTCCTTTGCCGTCAGGGTAACCGTATGAGGTTTTGGTGTATTTTTTTCTGTCGCCATGTAACGCCAATGTGGCTTACTTCCATCAAAAAGTCTTTCACGAAGGCAATTTTCTTCCAATACTTGATCCAGGAGTTCCCATGTCTTCTGGATTGGGTTAAAACTTACATGGATACAGAGTTTGGTAAGCATAAATTGAAAATTCGATCTGCTGTTCAAAGACAGTTATAAAATGAAATAAAATAAAATAGCTCATATACATTTTATGATATTCAAATTATTGCTTGAGGGGTGCGTAAGAAAGTAGTACACCACGCAATGGAGCATTTTGGGATAAATTTTCTATCCTATCTCACCACAGAGATGGAAATAATTTTAATACTTATGATTCCTACTATGCTGAAATTTGCCGATCTCATATTTTCGGTGGGTTTTTGATTTAATAAATAGTTGAAATTGAATACTGAAAGAAAACACAAATAATTAAATTCGAAAAGGATAAAACTTCTTTGAAAAAAAAAACGCGCTAAGAAGCAGCAGAAATTTCAGAAAAAAGTATCAATAAAAGAAACGAAGGAAATAAAAATAAAAATATGACCACCGAAGCCGACGTCTTCAGGAGGTACCGGCCTCGGTAGCCATTAAAAAGAAAACCATTTCTAATTGAGGGGGAAGCAAATGCTTAAAATATCTCCCTCAGTACCCCGATGGTTTTGTATAGAGGTCCAGGAAAAGCAAGATACATTCAAAATAATTAACAAATTAAGAAAAGAAACTCAATCAAAATCATCAGAAAAATAAAAACTCACTAAGTCACAGGTCAAGCATCAACTTCAAAAGCAAGTAGAGGAAAAGAAAACACTAAAAACTGAAAAAACAACGCCCTATATTATAATGCGCAGAAGAAGTTTAAAATGAAATGGAAAAGGTCAGGAGAAAGAAATACGTAGACAAATTAATAGAATGCTTAACTGGGGCTGCTCAGTTAAGACTAGAATTGCGCACTGTTAAAAGAAAAAATGACTCCTACTATGCTGAAATTCGCCGATCTCATATTTTCGGTGGGTTTTTGATTTAATAAATAGTTAAAATTGAAATCAGAGTACCGACCCTGGCAATAGTTAGATGGGGAAAATTGGTTAATATATTGTTTGAAACAAATTAAGATGTTAGGATTGGTTGAACGCTTGAAGAATTAGATTATTAATGCACAGCTGTGAATTTGGTTTGGTTAACATTAAAATTTATATGTTGTACAAGATAATATATTTGAACCATATAATAACAAGATAATATAATTGAACAATCAAAGTCGGCCAGTTCTTTTAAAATCATTAATTATATAGTTAATACTTAAAGTGAAGCATTTAAATCAACATCGAAAATTATTATATAATTTTTATTTGAAAAAGGTAAGTGGTTCTTGTTTAATTTCTGACAAACCATGCAAGATTCTGACTAACCCTACTTAATTCATTATTTTTCTTTATCCTTAACAAAAACAGTCACTTATTCACATTTATCGACGTCTTTTAGTATCTTCTTAGAGTACAGTTTGTTATAATACTAAGCTTCAGCATGGAAAACAGCATTAAGTTCTGTTGTTTTACTATTAGCTCCTGTTGCTTAAGAATTCTTTATCTTTTCTATTATTATTGTGGCATTAGTGGAAACATCATCCACTTCAGTTTTGTCATCAAAACATTCATCATTGATCAACAAATAGCTAAATTTTGGCAGGAAGTCATCAGCCAAAGTATACTGTTCTTGATTACCATAGCACGATTATTTACGAAAAGACATATAGGTTTCTAATATGCTGCATTTATTATACTTGAAATTGTTGAAATTACTTAACCGATTGCAATCGATCGATGGTGTAAATTCATACTGGATATGGATAGCAGTACAACCGATGATATTTAGCAAACTTCTGCGCATGCAGCAAGCGAAAAGACAGAGCCAAAAGAAGAGAGACAGAATCAAGGGACTTTTTTGAAGATCTCCACCGATTTTTAATCACAGAAATGTTTCACAACCTGATACATATTTCTGAGAGAGAAAAAAAGTCAAAATATTTTCTAAATCTGGTTGTTCTAACTACCGCTAGTTGCCATTTAGCATCTTTATAAGGATGTCACATTAAAGTCTTCCCCTTTTTTTGGAATTACTGTACATAACAAACCTAATCTGTTGAACGGAAAGAAGAAGCACCAGGCATTCTATTGGCAAGAATTTATTTGCTTTTAATCAGCTCACTTGACACGAACAAGCATAAATATTACCCAAAGTATTTTCATTCATGAAACTAGATATTACTCAAAAAATCATTACTGAAACACAACATTAAAAACGGTAATATTAAAAAACGAATACAATAAATTAAACTTAATGTGCAATATTAAAAAAAAACTAACTCGAAAGATTATGTTGATATTATTTTAAATTTAAAAAAAAAAAATCTTTTAATTATCGGGAGACATTATTTACATCAATGCTTACTATATTTCTTTCAACGCACCTGTGCTACTTCATTACAGTACTTTATTTTACAACTTTATCGTAAATTCTAAAATCCTAATTCTAATGAATTGCCGAAGAGGATGATTCTCCTAAATAAATAGCCGTAATTTGTTCAAGACATTTTTAATAAATGGCTATTAGACTTAAAAATAGATTATAATAAAACAAAACTATGGATTAATTTATTACCCACATTACCTATTAACTTTAAATATATGTATATATTTACCCAGACACAATATGTCTGAAGTCAAGCTTTATGTTTTCAGCAAAAAAGAACCATTAATCATTCGAGGTATCTTTTAACCGTGCTAGTCGGTTGAGTAAGACGAAATACCAATTAATTAAGTTTCTATCCCTTTTAATGTGGCTACTTCAAGGTCAAGCGATTCAAAAGATCATTAGGGTGATATGCGAACCCAACTGTTTTTCTGATTTAATAGCCTAGTAGCTATGGGGCAGGTAAAAGATGTTTAAGCTGCTAACTTCATTAGTGGAATATATTTGATTTCACAAACCAAAGGATGTAGAAATAAATATATGATTGCCAAAAAAAAGATATATTTTAAATAGATACTATAAAACGTCACAAACATTATGATACAGAAATAAGTTTTACCGCTTTTTACCAATTTATTAAGAAAAAAATACTGCTTTTATAAGTAAAGTTCCCTTTTTTCAAATTCTTTTTTTTTTTTGGCATACACAAAAAATATTTTTCAGCTCAAAGCTGAAACCCAAAATTACCATCTGTATTTAGTACTTTCAAAAAGAGAGATAATTTTGTCGTAATGTATTTCTTTTGTAATTGCGCTTAAAGACCTAAAAAAACAAATTTTTAAATCATTTTTATTCAACTCTAGAATTTAAAAAAAAATCAAAAGTTTATAATTTACTAATATCTGCTCACTTGAAATATTATGCTAAATATATACAAACAAAAACAGTGCAAGATTAGAATTATTTCTTTAACCTAAAAATCATAGTGAAACTGAAAGTGTGTGTTTTTTAAAGATAGATAATAAACATTTTGTACTACCATCTGTATTGTAGTCAATACATTATCGCATTTTGCATTATAATACATCCGTATACAAATACTGTAATTAGCAGACGAACTTCTGCAGTTTTCTGCACAGAGGAAAAATTTCTGGGAAGATAAAGACAGTAAAAACTGTATGACAATAAAATTTCTGGTTAAAAAGAAATCATAATTTTGATTAATAAAACCAAAATAAGCAGTATTTAAACAATTCATTTGGTAATTTTTCCTTTCATATGAAGACTATTTACCGAAAATTCCGGTTTTAAAAATTACAATTCTTACTATTTTACATTTAGTAAAAAATACAACACTCAAAAGTAATTTTATTCTAATAAAAGGCTTTTATGGCATGCTTTAAGGTATCGTGATAAAATTACTAAATTGTAATATATTTATCGAATTTAACCACATTTACCCAGTTTTATCAAATATTATAAAATTATATTTTATTGTTATTTTACTAAAATCATACCTAAGTACTTCGGTAAAAATTACCGAGATTTTTGTTGTTACTATAGAGACAGGAACCTGGTAAATTTTACCATCTTCTAGCAGTTTTTGCTATGCTTTTTTAATCAGTATGAAAAAGTAGGTAATTAGTTATCCTCAAGCTATATACTTTTGGCATTAATAATAGTTCTATTCTTACCATTGAAACAATTCCACCAGGTAACTTCGAGAGGCCTCAAAAGGATGCTTATTTCTGAGAAAATGTTCTGCAATGCTCTTCAAGGTCTTAATAAGTCGTCGACTTGTATATTACCCCCTATCTTCACGCAATTTGACCTTGAAGTTGATTATCAGTGTCTATTTCAATTAAATTCCTAAGTGAAAGTGAATCGTGTGAAATTAAGAATTTTGTAAGGTGAAGGTCAAGAAATTGGAAATCTGAGAAGAAAGTTGGAAAAACAATAAACCTAATATTGGCTTCCCAATCACGTTCAATTTAATATAGTGTTTTGCACAACATTAAAAGGTATTTTTTATTGTTCTTAAAAATAATTTAGTGATCATAAGTTTACAATAAATATGTATTCAATTTATAAAATTTTTAAAGTTAAATAAAAAGTATCGCAATTAATTAGATTCAATTAAAAAATTATTTTACACATGCAAAGGATCAAATATTTAATTAAAATTGCGATTCATTCAGAACAGGAACAGATTTTTTTATTTATGAAAATGAGGTCGGTTTCTATAATTTTGAAAACAATGGTCGAATTATTTCAGTTGGTTGATCCTAAGCAGATAATTTTGAATTTTTTTTTTTTTTTTACAAACTTATATAACTTTATTGGGTACAAAAACAAACACATAAATACAAAGAATATATATTCATCATCAAGAGGAAAATCCTGTCCAGGCGACAAAGAAAAGTAATACAATAAATTTAAATTATAAATTTTAAAAAAAGGGGGGATATTACAATCATGAATTATTTTGCGCATCATAAGACATCATATATTGTTGAACACTGTAATAATAATAAAAAAAAATACATGAAACTATATAAAAAAATAACAAAGGTAACGTAAGAAATTCATTTGGAATGGCACAAGACTGGTATAAAAAATCAAATGCTTCCTTTAAAGTGAAAAATAGTGGTCTAAATCGTCAATGTACATCATAAATTGAAATAAAGCACGCTTAAAAGAAGAATATATTTGGATGTTTTGCAACTGGAATGGTAATTTATTATATAATTTAGGTGCTAAGTAAAAAAACTGTTTTCGTGAAATTTCTTTTATAAAGTGGGGAATCTCATATATTTCAATTGGTCTCGTGTCAGACACATTTGTTTTTAATTTGCATATTAATTTATTGTTGTGTGAATAAGGTAAAATACGAAAAAATACATTATGGCGAAATGGAAATAATGGTTATAATTCAAAATTAATTTAAAAATTAATTTTGAAAATGACAAATTTATAAGGACTTACAGTTATGAAAATATAAAAATAATCCAAATTATTACTAAAAGTGGGCCACATTATTTTCTTTTTATGCGAAAAGCTTTTAATACATCTACGTGTTTACTGCTATAATCATATTGATCAATGCAATTCAAGCTTATACAAATAGCCTTTAACTTAAAACTTCTTTCTTAAATTATTGCTCAATTTTATTCCTGAGATGCGGTAAGTTCTAGCAATTCGAAAATTTCAGTTTATTCTTTTGTAAAGCATTTCATACTGCATGTATTCTTAATTTAAAAGCTCCGTTGCTTAAATGTTGTGAAGTTTGAATAACATTTTTCATGAATACTGTGTGGCTGGTTCAATGGTGGAGAAAATAAATAATTAAAGGCTGATTTCCAAAGGCTCTGTCAAAATATGAAATAGCGCTTTTTTGTGAATAATATGTTATTTTTAAAACTGGTGTGAGTTTGTAACTGTTACTCATGACTGTTAGGACAAATTTAGCGTATTTAAAGCCAAAGCTGTCCAATCTTATTTTGAAAATGGCACAGAACGTTAATATGTAAGAAATCCACATTTTTTTCAAAATAAAAGCGTTTGTGGTCTAAATTTTTAATATTTAAAAATTTACTCTAATGCTGCATTATCTGGGCTCACAATTTAAAAATTTGCAAGAACTGAGAATAAGGAAGTGATTTTGATAAATTTCATTGAGGTGGGAAAATGTCGTCAAATTGGCGAATTTTTAAAATGTTTAATAACTTTTAAAGTATTTAACTTATTTGTCTGTTCTAAAGCCCAAATAATTCTCCGTGGCCAGATAATATAGTTTGAAATCACCGCATTGCTTCAAGTGTAAGGCACTTAAACTATGGCTTTTTTATTTTCCTTGGAGACAGAGGTTCGAGAAATAGCGCTAATAAATGAGAGCTGGTTAAGTGTACCAGTAGAGAATTATTCTCTCATTAAAATATACTAACTTATAGAATAAAGCAGTAATGAATAAATCAATGTGGATCAGCGAATCAGTGACTCCGTGAATGCGGAAAACAATGCGGAACAGGGAAGATGTGGGTTCGAGTAGGCGAACCAGCAGGTCGCGGGTAGTGGCTAGTAATTATATAAAAAATGAATATAATTTTTTAAAAATTTTTTTGTTAAATGAATGATTGCTTCAAGCATAAACAATTTTTACTATAAGGCTTTCTAGGAGTTTTTAAAGTAGAATTGTTTGTTCAAAGTTTGTTTGATTTCTGTCTAAATCTCCTGATTTATTTGAAGTATATAAAAACAGAATATCTCCTGCTTAGAAGCAAAAAGCCTATTTTAAAGTTAATGAAATTTTAACATAATGGGTTAGTTGCCCAATCAAAAAAAATTTGAGGTAACTGTAACTTCAATGTTCCTAAAACTTCTATGCTAAATATAAGTACGTTCTGAATTATTTAAAACTATGCAATTTTATATATATGTATTGCTACGGTTTTAAGTTTCATCCGTAGTATTTTAAAAATGCAGAATAATCAGAATTAAGATTTTAGTTCAGTCTTTATTGAGAGCAAAAGGTCAGACCAAGCCGAGACAATACTTGTCTGAGAAATCGAAAAAATCCCATTTTCCAAAATAATTCTTGGTTTTAATCAATCAGACAGATCTTAATTTAGGGTATAAAAAGTAATTTAGAGATAAAATCTTTTCCAATGGGAAGTTTATAATTCTATACATTTATATAAAGATTCTAAAAAAAACTATATTTCTGTAATGTAATGTAAAAGTTTGAGAAACTCGGCAAATGTTGGGTAAATCTTTAAACTGAATTATGCTAGTAAAGTGGGTGTATGCATAGTGTAATGTACATTAGGCGACGTTAAGTGGGCGTAGTCATCAATTTTAACGGAACACACAGATAAAAATATGTCAGTTGTTATCATTAGGGGTTGCCTTTATTTGACTAACTCAATAGGTATTCTTGTGTCAAGATTAGTAGTAGGATAGGTCTACTAGAGAAATTAAGCATTAAATCTTGTGCACTTATCGTTTAAAAGATACTTTTGTATCAAAAAGTTTTTCAAGGATTGGTTTTTTAAAAGTAAATGATAGTTTGAAACCACCAAATTTTGTTACTTATAAAAGTTAAAACTTTTTCAACATGTGTGAAGGTAATATTATCTTCCATTGCATCAAAACGTTTTGTTAAAGATAGTAAAATAATTCTTATCACATGTTTGAAAAAGCTTTAGTTGTTTCCTAATGCAACGAAACATCTGTCTTACTTCTTATATCATTTCATAAACGTTTTAAAAAATTAAAAACTTAGAGAGAACGTTTTAATTACTCCCAAACATTTTTTTAATTACGCTATTACATCTTAGAACGAATATTTATGGCTTTTTTAGTTTTGAAATAATTATAAAACATGTATTGGTCGTTTTATACTTAAATTATTCTTTTTGAATTCTCAGAATCAGCTTGACAGTATTAAAGCAGATAAATTACATAATTTTGTGTCAAGCAACTATAATTTCTTTGAATTTTTTGCAATCGTGATAGAAATGTAATAATTAGGATAGACATTTAGGTACGTTTTATACATGGTAAATGGTTATGTCAATTTTTAAAATAGCCTTAATTTTCATTTATGATATCATTTCTTTCTCGCCATACTCAATGAAAGTTTCTCTCAACAACTATTAATTTTATATATTTGAAATATAATCTAAATTTAAAAAAATAATATTTAAGTTTATGGTATTTTTTAATGAAATATGGGTTTAAAGAGAAAACAACAATGAATTAATAGGAAGTGTATTGATTGATTGTTTTCAAGTGCAAAATAAATGTATCCATTTTTGGGGGGTCTTAATTACACTGCAAGATGCTCTGAAAAAAACTCTGGCAAAATTACCATATTCGTATGGAAAAGATATTACTGGTAAAAACAATCATATACAGGTAATTATACAGAAAAATCTTCGTTAATTTAAATTATTTATTTGGTAATTTTTCCATTCGTTATGTTAAAGACTTACACGAAATTCTTACACGAAAACGTAAACCCAAGTACATTAAACAGTAATTTTTATCTCAACCAATTCTTAACAGATCACGGTACCCAGCACACCTATCAGGCCCGCTTTCACCATAAAGATCCTAACTGCCCCTCATGTAACACCACCGATAACTTGGACCACATACTAACCAGATGCCCCGAATACCAAACCATAAGAACAGGCTTCTTCCCTGCCGGGTTCAATTACGAACAATTGAGACAAAATTGGAGAAACAAACAGATTAAACAGGGAATCATTGAAATAATCAAGTCACACTTCGAGAGACATACGCCGGAAATCATCGACAGATAACACTTCTCACAGTCGTCAAATCATTATGCATAACAATCACTACACAGATCGAAATCTTGCTACAGCTCGCGGATATAATGCCAATTAGACCTTACCTTATTGGAAACCGTAGATTCGTCACACAACCCCCCCCATATAAAAACCATTTTTTTTGTTTGTGTAATCGAACATCTTTACTTCTGTTCATGATTACCACCGTGCCCATCATCTTCACATCTGTTTCAACATTCTCCTGTAAATATTATACTTGCTGATCATCTTTACTTCTGTTCATTGTTGCCATTATATTTATCATCTTTCACTTGTAAAAACTACACTATGTCTGTTCAATGGATCATCTGCCTCCCCGGATGCCTCCCACAGGAGGCGGGACGGGGTTAAGCCAAACTTACACGAAATTCTGGTTTTCAAAATTATAGTTCTTATAACCACACATTTAGTAAAAATACAATATTGAAAAATGAATGTAGCCAAATTAATTGTTTTCATACCACACCCTAAAGTATCTTCATAAAATTGCTAGATTTTACCAAATTTACTACCAAACAGAATGATAATGATACCATATTTAATAGTTAGTTTTACCGAACATCACTACCAAAGTGCTTTGGTAAAAATTATCGTGTGTTTTGGTGTTCGTGCAGAACCAGAAAACATGGTAAAATTTCCTATTCAGGTAATTTTGATCATCTTGTTTTCTTCAGTGAAGAAATAAATAAATCAATGAAAAAAATGGAAAATGATTAAATTTAATAAACGAAACTTGAAAAATGTTATTAGTATATTCAGCCATAAATTTGTATTTTTTTATAATCTTCCATAAAGGCTCCATCTTAGCTACGAATCATATTTTAATCATAGGATGAGATAAAACTATTTTTTTCAATATTTTCAATAAGAGATTTTGCTAGATTAATATAAAACAAAAATAATTAATAATCTTTTATAGTGTTAGCTGAAATTATACTTGTACTTACTTAAACATATAAAAGAAAAGGAAATACTTATGAAATAATTAGATCTTTATTAATAAAAAAAGAGTTTTTTGAATGTTAAAACAGTTTAATTTTCTTCTATTTTTCTTTAACCATGTACCTTCATATTTCTCTGTTCAAACAAATTCTTTCTTTCTTACACGATACAAAATTTATATTTCTCTTAAACAAGAGAAAATTGTACTTGACGTTATTTTTTAAGTTAAAACATTATTTTTTTCTTATGATATAGCGAAAATAAAAATTAGTAATTGCATTGAAAATACACTTTGCATTTTTAGTTCTTTTTTTTCAAATATTACTCCTTTTACATTTAATTGAAAGTGAGGACGTATTAATTTTTTAACTATTAAGAAATAAGTGATAAAAAATATTGAATTTTCATAAAAATTCAAATCAGATTGCTTGAAAATTTTTTGCGTTTAAAAACAATTTTGCAATCAATATTCTTATTTTAAATTATTAAATTAAAAATTTTAAATTTTTGGCGCACATATCTTGGAAAATTGGAAACCTCTAAAAGTAAAGGGTCTTTAAGCATTTAAAAATGTACAGTAGGTAATTATTTCAGTAAATTTGAAGCAGCAAGTACGAAACATAAATTTGCAATTACATTTATTTGGCAACATAAATAGTCTAACTCAACAACAAAAGCTCATGAATCAGTTATGACTATCACAGGAATACGTTAACGAAGATTTTTTAACAGTGAATACAAACATCCACTTAGCACAATGATATACTAAACATAATACCATAACTATAGGATTATACAATATTCACAAAAAATAACAGTTCCCAAAAATAGAGTATAACAAAGAAATAACACTAAATGGAATATGTTGCTTTATAGACAGCGGCCTTTAACTTCGGATATAGTTAAGTAAACAGTTTTCAATCATCGAAACAAAACAAAAACAAAACTTAAACTAAAATGTTACTTTCTAGGCAGTGGCCTTTAAGTAATGTCTTTGCAATTCAAAGTATATGAGAATCAGTTTTATTAATTTTTAAACACAAAATTAAGGAAAAAAATCTCCGAAAATAGAACGAATTTTTAAAACAGCCAATGTCTAAAACCATTAGTTTTGATTACATAATTTAGTTAATTTAGTCGAGTTATGTTAATAGAAATAAATCACGAAAATAGCTTCAGTGTTTTCCATAAATGGTATTTTTCCTTGTTGTCCGTATCAGTTTTCTGGTCATCATTTTGTCAAGTTATGAATCAACCTCGCTGTGGTGCTGGACGGTTAACTTGGTTATATTCTCCACCACGATTTCTATAAAGCAAAGGTTCAGCTCGTTGTATATCATCATCATTGAGGAAATAAAGTTGGGGGTCTCCAGCATTTATTCTGTCGTTGATATTGTAAAATGATGGTGCTTCTGGACATGGAACGGCATCTTCTGGATCAGCACAGGTCAGTGTTAGTTGATTGAAAAGAGTTTGATTGCCGCACAAGAATGACCATTGCTGGGTGTTCTGGGAGCCATCCTCATTTGGGGTGGAATGGCAGACATGGAAGATTTGGCAGTTGTTGTCTACGTCGGCGTAGTAACCGTCATTGAAGCAAGAAAACGAAGTTTTAATAGCCCCAACTAAAATGTCGGCTCCATCTGGAAGAGAATAGGCTTCTCTTTTCGCTCTCTGTAATAGAACATATTCACAATAAAATCTATTCACTGGCACTTAATTTGCAACAAAAAGAATAAATTTATTATTTATTTATAGTTGTTGTTACCTTTGGTGCAGCTAAGATTGTTGAAAAGAGCAACGCACCTAAAAGAGAAAAAAAATAGGAATAATACTAATGAAATAAAAATTGATCTACTGCTAATGAATACATATCATAATAAAATTCCGATGCTGATAATGTGGTCCAAATCAGTGTTCTTAACGGATGCCAGGGTCAAAAATTACAATACGCGATATACCCGGGGCATGTATTTAGTCCAATCAGGCAAGTATATTTTACTCTCATATGTTCTGTAAGGAATGCATATTTTACTCCCACATGTACGGCTGCACATCGAAACATTCAATAAAAAAATACCGTGCATTAAAATAAAAGAAAATACAGTAATCAAAAAACACCATGCCAGAAATCTTTGTCGAAAATCGCCAAGATACCGAAATTGCCTCAAATTGTAAGAAAAAAACTGAAAAAGAAAATTTATGTATAAATAAAAAACAAATACTTCCATGGTTTACGCATAAGGAAATAATTCACATAATAGTTTATAATAAGTTCTGCTTACGTCAATAGTACTTATAAAAAATTTGATAACAATACTTTTTTGTTAACTATAATACTCTGCTTTGGCCTTATTGATACTAAACATTTTCCTGTTATTAATACTCCATGCTTGTTTAATGTAATGAAACTATTTATTATTTCAGATTTATACTTAAAATAAGCTGTTGTAATTAAATTAAAACAGAAAAACTTTTATGTAATTAATGTAATTAAAACATAATGTAATTAAACTAATGTAATTAAAACAGAATATACTTAAACTAAGGTAATTAAAACAGAAAAACTTTTAAAAAGCGAAACATTTCTTATATTCCTTGATGTTATAGCATATTTATGTTAATTAAGTGTAATAGATAATCTTAATTCTTAAACAATATCAAAAACCTGCTTTACAGAATTGCGTTACTCAACTTGTAAAATGCTAAAAAATGTTAAATATATTCAGAGTAAAATTTTCAATTAAGGGATTGCTTTGAAATATTCTATGTATCATGCTTTGCTTTGATTATTTCTTTATTTTTGAATGAATTAATTAGTTAATTTTTAATTAGTTTAATTAAATTAGTTTATTAGTTTAAATGAGTTAATTTTAAAGTTGGTAAATTTTCCTTAATTTGAAATTTCTGTATTTTTTAATTTTGTTAAATAATTAATAGCTACATAATTTAATACTCAATGGTAACTAAAATTTAAATTACGTAATGGAAACATTTTTATTTAAAACTACTCAAAAACAGATCATTATAAAACTTATTAAAAATGTAATTGGTAGCAAATTTTAAAACTTCGCTCTTGAAACTTAAAACTCTTTCGAAATTATTGGAGATTTCAATTCAGATATGGGACTTAACTGCGAGTAAAACAATGGGACTCCGATATTTTCATAGCAGTTTAAAGACCGCATGTCCTTAATTTGATATGACCTTTATAAAGCCATAAAGTGATCATCATGAATCTCGTGAACTCGATTTTATACATTAGCGGTTTCCAATAAAATGGAGCCACAATAATAATCATATAATATCTGAGATAAGGTCTTAGTTTTCAGACTACAAATTTTTAACATTTTAAATTAGACCAATCATTTAAATGCATGGTTTCTGAAAAATATACTAAACTAAGAAAGAAAAGGAAAAGAAATGGAAATGGAAATATGAAATGGAAAAATTGACTAATATATTAAAAAACAATTTTCTGAGAAAATTCATACTAAGCAATACTTACAAATAATAAAGTACTTCATCATAATTGTTTGAAATTAATGCTATGCTTTGTATTTTTTCCCTGTAAGAAAAATCATGACTTTAATAATACTCTTAATTATACAAAAATAATTATAATAATATAAATAAATAAATGGCTTTAATAATACAAAATACGCCTTAAGATACACAAAATTAACTAAATGATGCTTGCAAACTTTGATTTTGAAAGTTTTTATACGGTTAATTTTTTAAATCATTAATAAATTAACCATCATAATAAGAATTATATTGGAAATATAAATGCAATAATCACGAATTGAAACTTATACGACTCTATAAGAATCATGGTTCAATTGAAAATATAATAGATATTTATGTCTAATACTATTAATGAAGTAAGGAATTTATTTGATAATGGATAAAAAAAATTCTCTTAATATGCATTACATAAAGAGTAATCCTGAATTATTATATATATATATATATATATATATATATATATATATATATATATATATATATATATATATATATATATATATATATATATATATATATATATATGTGTGTGTGTGTGTGTGTGTGTGTGTGTGTGTGTAACATAAAAAGCTTCTATTAATCTATTTATGTTATTTTCTCTGCTAAAAAACGTCATCCTAATTAATTATTCAAATCGAAGCACTTACTCATACTTTTAAAAAGCCACATCCTGTTCCTAAATCTATTTTTGACTCTAGTATGCCTAAATTTAAGTAAAGACATTTTTCCCTTTAAGCTTCGTGGAAATCACTCGACCTATTAACCAATAGAAATTTCTAAGATTTCTCTCTTTTCCCTAAATAGAGACATTTTCGGATTTTTTGCATATATATATATATATATATATATATATATATATATATATATATATATATATATATATATATATATATATATATATATATATATATATATATATATATATATATCTATATATATACATCGATTCGCTGAGCGTTATGAACAGTCAAAGATGGTTGAAATTCTCCAATGAATGATAGTTACCCAACAAGCCATATTATATAAAATTATGAAACAACAGTCACTCGAAATAACAACAATTAAGAATCTTCACTCAAAATAGAAATAGAAATGTTCTAGAAGAATGTTTAGTTGAAACTTCTGATAAAAAAATATTTCAGCGAATTAATACTTGTTTTTATTCTAATTCTTTAATTGTTCTAGTGAATAATCTAGTGAATCAATTTAAGATAGGATCTCTTTGTATTGCCGCAAAACGAAACTTTAAACAAAACTTGACTATATTTTTTAAAAAAAAGTAGCAGGTTTATCTCAAATGTTAAAAAAATCTCTTATTTTTATCATTGCTCTAAACCTAACCTTTAATTGCCTTCAAAGAAACTTGGTAAAAAAGTTTCCACTTGAACTAGATTAAGTTATTATAAAACTAAACAAATATGCTCACCTTCAGAGATAATGTCATTTTTACAAATATTTTTTTTAAAACTTGTAATGTACATAATCGTCGACTCAATTACAATTAAAATGCTGTTTCAAAAATGTTTATTTATCAGTTATTTGAAACATTCAAGTATTCAGTTTAGCAGAACCATTTTTAAGAACCTTTACACTATGTTTAAAATAGAAAATTAAAAAAAAATGCTAAATACTTAAGTACATTGGTATTAAGTGCATACTTATCGACATTGAAGTTTGTTAAATATCACATTTTTTGTTTAAGAGAATTAATAATTAAACATTACTTGAAAAAAAATATTAAATTGAGTCATGCCGTTAGACTGCACGTGACAACGCTCTTAAGGTTTCACATTTATTGTTAAAATTTTAACAAAGCTGCAAGGGAGGTACTACATGCAACACTTTCAATGAAACAAAAGTTTTTTTATACATATATTTCAGTATAGACTGTTTTGTATATAATAGTGACAGCCTATTTTTTTAGACACGCAAATATTCGTTGTTAAAATACATATTGTAATAAAAATGCATATGGGAACAAAAATGTACATTTAAATTTATTCCTAATATTTTTAGTTTAAATAAACTTAAGATAACACTTTTATGAACGATCTTGAAACAGAATCTAATTATTTAAACGCACTGTGAAAGCTATTTAAGCGCATTCGACTTAACTTACAGTACAGGAACTCTGGGTGCGCCATCCGTAAAATTTATTTTGTAGTAAAATCCATTTTTGCTGAAAAATATTATACCGTAATTTTTACCGTAATATTTATTTATTTCAAGTGCTTCAGTGATTTTATGACAATTACTACTATAAAAAATTTACTGTGTATCAGTTTTTCTGAACCGCAATATTTTCTGGTAAAAATGGATTTTATGGTAAAAAGTATCGGTAACCTGAGTGATGGAACTTTTTACCATAACTGGAATGTAATTCTAAACAAGTTTGAAGCCAACAAGGGCCAAAATAGTTTAAAGCCGAAAGGCTACAAAAGGCTGTAGGCTACAAAAATAGAATTATGTCATATATTTAAAAGCAAAATGAACAAAAAGTTTATTTTTATTTTTTTTATCTATGATTAGTTATTTTAAAACCTTGTATTCGAAAATTGATAATTTGGATACGTTGAAGAAAAAACACGTGAGTGAACGAATGCTTTTATAATTTTTTTTTCAGTGCATGTTAGCAATCAGTGGCAAAGAAAAATTTCAGATTCTATATAACATCAAAAGAGGAAATAGTGTGTTACGTTCAAGAAATTTCCGAGCCTATTGATATTCTTTTATTCACTTTAAAGAGCATATAAAAGTCTGATAGCTTAGTGAAGCACAAAACAAAAGGCAAAGAAATTACAGTAGCATTAAAAAAAAGTTTTAAACACAATTGTTAAATAAATATTATATATTTAATATAATGTCTGTAACAAACTATATTATCTAAGTTTATTTTAAGCAATCATTATTTTCACGATAAAATCAACAATTTCGATCTTGCGCAAGAATTAAATGCATTATTATTATCTATAATATTATAACTAATTTTAAAAAAAAAATAAATATTTCGGTTTTTTAAAACGGTTTTATTTATTGATTGATTGCTAACACTAAATGCACTACAGAACGATTCTGCAACATTTTTTTTCCACACGTGAAGCATGCAAATTAATATATTTTTCAAAAGAATTTTTAAATTTAATCTATAAACTTAAGTTTCTTAAATATCTTAGTAACAAATGAAGTACATATAGAAAATTAGTTTTATTGTCATTAAACAGCATGTGAAAAATTATAATTTCTGATTGTCCTTCAAAGTGAAATTTTAGCCCCCGTGTTTTTAAAAGTAGGAGTTTAATACACATGCTGTTTTCCAGAAAATATTTTTTTTCAGCAATTCATATACAAAAAAAAATTAGTTGCTGATTATGTTTTTTTTTTGTGAGCCATGATTTATAGCAAACAAACTTTACGTGTTGAATTGCAAACTTTTTCTCTGGCGAAATAAAGAAGTTCAGTGTTTAATATATGTTAATTGCATGTATATGTTATTTTTGAAATCTAAATTTCCTATGCATATTTGAAGAAAACGACAGTTTGGATACATATGAATCATACCGATGGTTTCTTTTCAAACAATGCGTTTAAAGATAATAACTTACATTCACAAATTATGAACATTAATTTTAAAATTCTTTAACAATACTTTGCACTATTCTCATAGCTTGTTAACACATATATCTAAACATGCTCAGATGTCCTCACACCTATCAACATATAAATATATCTATGCAAATAAATAAAACACGTGTCAGGACATTTATCTATATATTCACGTATTTCCTCACACTTGTCAGCACATATTTAAATCATATATCCGTATTTACATTGAATATAAATTTATATTGAAATATTTTATTTAATCAATAACGAAACTTTTTTATCTTTCCCACTGTTTTTTTTTCTTTCTAAATTAACATTATAGCTATCAATATTTCTATCTAATCTGAAAATTGAATAGCTAAAAATTTTTTAGTAAAATTTATAAATCTTTGAAGCATTAAAGTATTTAGGTAGCGATTAGCTTAGAATTTAGCTAACAATCCAAAAACGTTCAAAACAATGAACTCATAAGAATATAAAATCAGATAAGATAAGGACTTACCACTGATGATGGTTTGCTGAAGGGTGAGAATGAATCAGGGACAACCCGCCATGCTTTTATACTACCTGCCGCTTCTTTAATTCCTCACTCAAGGATCAGGAGGGTCAAAGAGGCCGTACCGTAAATTCTTTTTTCCTCTAACAGTGGCAAATAGACAATAAAAATAAATTAGATGATCTAATCATGGAACTATCAAATGTGCAAATGTGTGCGGAAGAATAAGAGCACAACCTTGTCATGTGGCATGACACTTGACCCCCCTCATACAGCGGTACATGTACTGAAGATGAGTTACGACATGTCGTTATGAAAGTTCTGAAATTTAGATTTCTACACCTTCTTTTTCTTTTGTCTTTGTCTCAACATGCTGAAAATGAATGAGTCCTTCTTTTAAGTACTTTTTATAACCAGATGCGCCTTGCACGCCATTTCTGGTCACTTTTGAAAGTAATGGTTCAATACAATATACCATATGTTTTTAACAATATACCAATCACTAGTTTTATATTACACTGATAACTGCATATATGTATTTCTTTTAAAGTTACATCAATGATGATAATTGACATAAGTATAAAATCAAAAATAGATGTCTCTTTACTGTAAAATGGCTGATTTTTGAATATTATGGATACTATCAAGAAGAAGCATATCTGATGTATTTTGCAACAAGATTTTAATAGGCTCTGAAGTGCTAAAAGAAAAAAATAACAGAATCAAATAGACATTCCTGGAAGGACTTAGGACAAAATGGTTTTATGTCTCAAAGATATTTAACATAATACTTAGAAATTTATCAGTAGTATATTTTTTATACGAAAACTACAACATTGGCATTAAAAAAGAGTTATCAAGTAAGGAATAAGTTAATAAGAAATTTATTTAATAATCGATATGTGCAATCTATAGTGGGGTTGACATTCAGATTCTTAGAACTAATAGTGCAGCAGTTTTAAAATGTAATTCTTTTTTTCAAAGTTTGGGATTATTTTTAGCCTGGTGGTATGTTATGTCTGCTGGATTCTAAAATAAGGCTGGCAAATGAATACAAAATCTTTATGTTTTGTTTTTAGGTTATGCAACACTTTTCAAGAATAAGCAATACATGTGTTTGACTTTGTGTTCCTCTGGTTAGAGTATTTAGAAAAATTGGCAATTTCCAGTTGGACAAATAAAATGTAATGAAAAAAAAAAACATTATTTGTCATCGTAATCATGTCCTCTTCTTACTGCATGCTTTATGAATCTCTACTTATTGTGTTGCATATCAAATCACGCGATTTAATGTAACCTTCCTTAATAGAGGTACATAAAGTAAGAGTTTTATTAATAAAATGCCAACTGCCTACTATAAATAATGACTTCTCGACTTTAGTATACAATTGCATTGAGTGATGAACATAACAATCATAATTTCACTCCGTTTAATTGAAAAGTCTTTGCATAATTTTCCTAAGAAAGAAATAAGAAAAACAAATTCTGCACTGAGAAAAAGAAACATGGTCTCAACTACCAAGAAAAATTTGTTTTATTTTTAGCTGCATGAGAAAATAAAAAATCTCTCTATTTTTTTTAAAGGTGATTTTGATAAAATTAACATGAAAATATGGTTTTATAATATGCGAAACAATTTGGTAGTTTAATGCTGATAATTTAGAGCATAGCCTGAAAACTAGTTTTTTTTTTATGAAATTTACTTTTCAGTATTATATTTTTTATTAAATGTATGGTAATAAGAACTATAATTTTGAAAACAAAAATTTCTGGTACATCGTTGACATGGAAAAATTAACAAATGAGTTGCTTAAATACCTTAAATTTTGATTTTATTTACCAGAATTAAGACTTTTTTCAATAGATTTACCATGTCGTTACTATAGAGTACAGTAATTTTACTAGAAATTGTTTTCTTCATATAGCTATATAGACTATATCGTCAAAGCTCCTATTAGTTTAATCAACAAAATAGGGTTTTATGTGAAAATGCTTAGGTATTTGATAGTGTTTCAGATAAATAAAAAAATAGCCTTAAAAATATTTAAGGAAGTTAATTCGTTAAAAGTCATTTTGACGCTATCAATGGATTAACTGTGAAGTTCACTTTTGAAACAATATAAATGCTTTTAAATTAAGTCTTTTTAGTTAGTTCCATACATCAGAAAATATGAGCATTGAATTAAGTTCTATAGACTTAAATGAAGAATATTCATCATCACTTTTACTATCTTTATTTATTATTTTGGAAAAAAAATATAGTTTTAAGCTTGAGCACTGCTGTTGATTTTTGAAAATGCTTTTATCTGAAAATAATTTAAACAATTTTTAACACATGAGTTAGCCTTAAGATCTGCTTATACTTACAATGAAAAATTTTGAAAAAGTCATTTCTATATTTATTTTTAAATTATGTTAATGGCATGAAATATGTAAAAATTTCTATGAAATAATAAGATATTAATTAACTGAGAAAGTCAGTTTAGAATTATTGTATATAAATTTAAAACAAAAGCAGGGCATGCATAGCAGATTACAGTTTTGCAGTTAAAAAAAAATAAAGCGATTGAAAATTTTAGAGACTAGTGAACAATTTTAGCAAATTCCATGAACTATCTTATGAGTTTTTTAGTAATACATTTTTTACATATGTCCATTTGAAGAAGAACAAAGTTATATTAATATAGTTTTAAAGTGTAAGCAAAAAGTAAAATTTCAGTGTTGGTTGAATTGATGAAAATATTCACTAAATGAAAATTTTTAGCAATGAAATTTGATGTTATTTTGTAATAAGTATGTACACGTAACACAGCAAAAATAGAACTTAAATGCTAAATAGGAAAATACTTTTTGTTAATTTAGAAAAATCGACTTTTTCCTTTTTATATATGTTCCCCAAACGCTTATTATCATTGATAATAAAAATGATTGCCTTAAAAATTTTCCAACGATTGCCGTTAAATGTGACCAAATATGGTGGAAGCTTAGCGAAGTTTGGAAGGCACCCGCTGAAAATATATTTTTTTCATTATTTTTTTTCTTCTGGCATTTAATTAGATTCGGGTCAGCTGTGGCTTTCCTCAGTTTGAAAAAGATGGATAAACTATTGTCATTTTGATTACATCTTCCCTAATCTGTTACTGATTCGTCATTCTGAAAGACTTTTTTGCCAATCTTGCAGCTCCAGTTAGTGAAGCGAAAGCAAGGTATGTGATCATTATTATAAATAAGTTTCAACTAACATCTCTTCAGCTGTTCTCTGAAATATACAAAAGCTGCAAGCTTAAAGCAAAATGAGATTTTGTCATCAGAATAATATAACTTACAGTCTTTAACAAAAGTTTCACGAAAAAACCTTTATTATTTATTATGATTTCCATTTTAGAAATTTACTAAGTCATTTTTGGAACATCTATAGAGTTACTTTAGTAAATTCCAATTCAAAAACTGCTTAAAAGCGTAGAATCTTAGAGTAATAATTGGTATTACTGTAAATAACATCTATCTTTCTCTTAAACAGGGAAACAACTTATAAATGACCTTTGAGCAAGGGATTGGAATACAATAATAATAACAAATGGCTCTTACAAACACAAAAGCATCAAAATATTTTTTCCTTCAACCTACATGCGTCATATTTTAGTTAACTAAAATTGCTTTTGGAAAATTTATCCAATTATCCAGCAAATTCCTAGGCATAAATCCTGTTTCCGTGAGATTTGCTAATTTCTTATAGCTTTGTTTGACAAGGGATTCATTCGAAACAGATATTATATTAAACTACGATAGTAATTTTTTTTAAAATTACCTTTATGTTTCTAAATAGATATTTTTATATTCAATTTACCCTAAAACGTAAGTAGTTTCCGAGAATATTCAACGTAATTGTATATATTTTATGATTTTTAAAACATTTTGCTCCATATATTTCCGAAAAAATGCATACATATGACTAAAAAAATATTTTGAAATTACTTTTTGAAAAATTACCCTTTGAAATTATTATTTAATTTGAAAAAAAAAACTCAAATTCCGAAAAATATATAGCGTATAGTATAAATGCGAATTAGTGAATTTTGATGTAAACTTTTATACCATGTGCTGAATTTTTAAGAAGATTTTATATTTAACTATTGGAGTAAACATTTTCAGAAAATATCCATATGTGTTTTAAATATTTATAGAAATTTTTTATAAAAATTTATATGTAATTTAAAACTCACTAACCCTTTAGCAAAATATATAGTGTTTTCTAAATACTGGATGAATAGCGAATTTTTGTAATTTTTAAATGATGGAAGCAAATATGTGAAGCTTCACATGAAGCTTCATGTGAAATATGGCATTATTCAAATCAAGTAAGAATATTACAGTGCATTAAGATACATTTTAGAAAATGCACGCAAATATAAAAAAAAATAATATTGTTGTAATGATAAAAATTATGTGTGTTTGGTGTTTTATAATTGACTAATTGAAGATGACTAATTGAATTGACTAATTGAAGATGACTAATTAAATTGATTAATTGAAGATAGGATGAAAATAACAGTTGAAGATGAAAACTGGATCATAATTAAAATAAAACTTTATTTAGTAGTATTTGTAGAGCTCGGGATACAAAATTATATTTTCATCCATAAGACTACAAGTTGAATAAATTTTGCATAATAATATTAAAAAGGACAGGTCATGGGAGGTAAATCCCCCATGACCTGCCTAATTAAGAGCCAAATTAAAATAAAATGATGGAATTGTTCCCTACGGACAAGCTAGGAGCATGGAAGACATCCAAGGTTGGTGATTTATCGACAGATAACATCGCAAAAACAAAGCCAACCCTCCATAATCAATATAAAGTTTGAAAATTCTTTGGCGATCGCGAATCGCCAACAAGACTATGAGAATTAGTATAACCATGTAACTGAAACATATTTGTGTTAAGAAATAAAGAGTTAAAAATTTGTTTTCAGTTAAGCGCGACAGTGAATTAATGAGTCTATTTTAGTATTAAAATGAAAAGTTAGCATTGATCTATAAGAAGAGAATAAAATATTTTATGCTTGCTTTTTATAAATTTTAATAAAAATTAACTAATTGATTTATTTCTATTAAAATTCGATTAAGAATGATTAAAAAATAAGTTGAAGAAATTAAAGGAATTTTTAGACTTTTAAATAATTATTCCATAAAATGCATTCTTAAGACAAAAAATTAAGATTTCATAATTAAATAATGCTGAAGTTGAAAAATAATTTCTTTTTAACCAATCCCCTTTTAAATTCATATTATAAATTTTTCAGAAATGTCAAGTTAGGATGATCTGCTATGGCATTGTTAAATGATTAGTTTTACGAACAAAAAAATAAACGAAGAACAAAAAACAGCCATCCATCATTAAACAAATTAATATTTTTTTCTAAGAAATTTTTATTTTGCAAAACTGAATTACGTGTCATAAATGATTAATATTTCATTAATGTATGCTTACATCCAAATTGCTTACCCACTTAAAAAAGGCAGAGACAAGAAAAAAAGAACAGAATTAGCATAAAAAGAATATAAATTTCCACATTTTCTTATTAATCATTTTCTTATATATTTAAAAATAATGTTTTAATTAAATGAAATCAAACTATGATATGCATAAATTATGTTCAACTAAGCGAATAATGCTTGTAATGAGTTTACAAAGTATTAACTCATAAAAATTATTTAACAATTTCTTATTGAAATATGTGATTATGCTAGACCAGTCTCTCATATTTTACAGCTAGACAAAATGACTCATGGAGAAAAAAAATATTGTTAAATTACTGTGTACTTACTTGACTATAACGAAATTTCTGAAAAAAATCATAATTCTGGTTTAAAAAAATCCAAAATATACGGTATTTAAACAATTGATTTGGTATTTGATCGTACATATGTAAACGGTTTACCAGAAATTCTGCAGATCAAAATTATAGTTCTTATTACCACGCATTTACCACAAAAAAGCAAGACTGGAAAGTATATTTTACGAAATAAATGGTTTTTATGCTATTGGTATGGTATCCTTATAAAACTACCGAATTTTATCATTTTGCCAAATTTTGCCCTACATTAGAAAACCATATTTGATTGTTAATTTTATCAAAATAATTACCAAAGCATTTCGGTAAAAATGAGTAAGTTCTCTGGCGTTCCAATAAAGCCAGAAACACGGTAAGTTTTACCTTATTCTGTTATTTTTTCCTCAGTGCATATATAGCTTCCATTATTAGTGATACACATTTCACATATATATATTTTTCTGAATCGTAATTATATTATTTGAAATAAAAATTATCATTTGTTATTGAAATCTGTACCAGTGGCAATGAATGATATTAGAAAATGAAAAACTCTCACAGACTTGTGAAAAGCGCCGGTCTATTAATGTAGCAGAGATTCTGTGAAAAACACAAAACTGAAAAGCATTACCAGACGAAAATCCCACCTCCAATGTCCAATTAAGTTTCATCTTTACTGCTATGAAATCATTCTTATTGTAAATGGCTAAAAAATCTTATCATTTGAATTAATGGTTTTTAAACATACGAGTTGTTAGGGGTTTGGAAACTGTAAAGGTAAAAATGTTCTTAACATTAAACTTTGCGGTTAATTAGATGAATGCACTGCTGCCGGTTATTTTACATTAATTTTAGAATAAAACTTTTAAGAGTGCTTAATTTTTCTGATATTAGAATCAAAATTTTTAATTTATGGCTTACATATTTTTTGAGTGTTTATCACATGGACGTTCATAAAGTTCTTTTGATGCTATTGAAGATATTGTAAATTTTATTGGCATTAAAGCATATATATCCGCGCTTTGACAATATGCAATAAAGATTTTATTTCTTCACCGTAAAATTTTAATTTCATCATCAGTCATGGATGCCTTAAAAAGGTGAAACTAAATATTACGTAATTTTTCTACCACGCCCACACTTTCTTCGCATGATTTGATAGTATTTGAATGGTAAAACACATGATAAATAGTTACAGATTGCAATTATACACTGAAAAAATAACCATTTTTTCCAGATTTTTTCTCATATTTGACGATTTGAGCAGTTTTTTCTTTCAAAACGGTTCTACACTTTTTTTGACCTTAATCATAAACTGGCTAAAACCGACTATTCAAATGCAGTTCAGTCTTCGAAATGCAGTTTTTTCTATCGAACGACAATATTACATTTACTCAAATAATTTTCCGATTATTTTCTATAATTGTTTTGACTTTTCAGCAAATCAGAAGTTTCAGCAATTATTTTATGTTTTTGTACATCATTTCAATAAAACTGAGAATTGACTTAATTGTTAAAAAGATTCTCTATCTGATTATTATCATTCTTCAAATTAAGATTTTTTGATAAGTTAAAATGACAGAAGCATTTTTATAAGGGTGGGCTACTACAATATTAAATGTTCTTACACTTAAGTATGACTTTAATATGTTAGATTTTAAGGTAAATACTGTTACAGACTTTTCGTCCCAACATTAAAGCTACTAAAAATTGAGCTGTAAAAACATGACATTCTTTAAAAGTTTTATTTTTTGGGAACTACTCGACCAATTTCTCTCAAATTTTATGTATTTATTTTCTCGTGCAAAATTACATACTTTAAAATGATGCAAAATTTTTTTACCTTGCAATTTGAAATATTTTCGACTATTATTAAATAAAATAAAAAAATAATAAATATTCCCTTAAAGATGTTTTTTTAGTGGAATTACTTTTGGATAAACGAATTTTATATTCGTATGCAAAAAATAAAGATTTATGGATATATGGAGAATTACACAAAAACTAAAAATAACATTACAGGCTATAAACTTTTGCCCTATCTCCTGACTAAGACATTGGGACCATATTTTTCAGATTGCAATCCAAATCCGTCAAAAAAAATGTACGTTTGTTGTTTGTACGCTTGTACAAAAAAATATAAATGTAAGTACAGTGAAAGTACAATTTTGCGTCTGATTTCATAACTGCACTCATGCGTTAATATATTTTAGCTCGTCCCGTTAAACTATTCAGATTGAGACTGGAACATATTCAGGATAGTACATTTTTTGGCCCCCTGTATTTATTAAATATCCAAATTAGAAAACTCCTGAGCAGTACGATTGTAAATGAATTTGTTTTAAAAAACATGTGTGTTTTCTTTCTTCTTTTTTTCGTATTTTTCTTATTTGTACGAAGCAACTTAGACTGTGAAAGAAGTAAAATGTAAGAGGAAAATATAGATTTTGAGAAAATTATTTTAATACGTATATCAAAAATTAATTTAATACGTGGATCAGCTCTCCAAAGTAATGTCTGTATTAAATTAAGCAAAGATTAAAGAATATACATTTGGAATGAGTTATACATCATGGTTTTTAAAATGTTGCCACAAAAATTAATAAAATTCCTATATTTTGAAAATTAGAAAAACTTAAATATCTTTGGACAAAAAGACAACGAAAAAGAATTTATTTTTTCGTCGAGTAAAATTTTATTATAATATCATTTGCATGAAATGTCATTTTAAAATTTTATATTTTTGTTTTAAGTTACTCTTTTAAGACACTTTAAGATTAAACATAAGACATTTAAGACATCTAACATTAAGACAATTTAAGAGCAAAGAGAAATAAAAACCGTTAATTAAAATTTTCCTTTTGTTTCTGCGGAACTTGATTTGTTTTTTGTTATATTTAAAAATTTTCAAAGTATTTAACGACGCATATATAAAATTAAGTAATTAAATTTCGACAAAAATCAGTTTATGTTCTCATGGGTTAAATAAATATATCCTTTATTATTGACATTTCATTAATATCACAAAAGAAATCAATTGAGGGGTAACGTAAAAGAACTTTTTGAACCAAAGGAAGTTTTCTCAATTAACCCGGAAGCACTTCATTTGAGAAATGGGCAAATAATTTTGTTCATAGGGAAAACAAAAGACGTTGCAAGAAGAGGGTCACAAAAGAGGTTTCCAATTTACGATATTGCGTGGTGGGTCAAAGAGCAACAGTGAACGACTTTGCTAATAAAGGTTAGTGTTTATAGAAGTTTTTCAGCGCTCAATTTACGAACGAAAACAAAATATGCAAATAAAATATTTTATAATAAGGATATTTAAAGTGTAGACAATTGAAACTGTTGTTTGAGCAATATTGTGCATATTTTCTTAATAATAAAACATTAAAAAAATCTAAAAAAATTTTTGCTTTTTGAAGTTTATAACCTAATCATATTCTCATGCATGCTAATATTGATTAAAATGGGTTATTTAAGTTTTTAAGATTATTTTAAGTTTGACAGAAGTTAAGAAATGTGCCTGAGGTAGAAAATTAGGTTATATATTGCACCAAAAAGAAAAAAGAAGAAAACATCACAGATAAGCATCGATTTTAACTTCATTTATACCTCACAAAATCAACCTCATCTATAACTTAGAACCAATTTTAGTTTAGATTGGGTGAAATTATTTACCGATTAAACATACATATTTGCTTTAAGTGTCGAAAAATTAATCCTTACACCTCAACATCCGTAAACTGGTTGCTTTAAAGTTAATTTCCATCAGCCTCAAAACAGCCTCAAGTGTCAATAAAACAGCTTCACACACCTTGATCAATTATTAATTTAACACCTTGATTGATTAATTATTAATTAACACCTAGATTTAAAATTAAACAATCAACCTTGCGAGGTTGATTGTTTAATTTTTTCTTAATCAACTTCGAATAAACCTCAAATCAACCTGAAAAAAAAACATTAAATTTCTGTAAGGAAAAGCATCAATAATCGCTCTGTAGATAGATAGTAGAATATAAATTTAGATCTACCTTGAGCAGCAGTGTATCGTACCTAAAATATCTGCTTAGCAAGCAGGAGCCCTAAACAGTGTACCATTTGTTTAAATTATTTTAAAAAAATGTTGGGGAATTCCCTGAATGCATTGAGAAGACAATAGTTGACGAAATTTCTTCAAACATTGAACAATTCACGTTTTTTCATTAATCAGATTACTTTTTGGCGATAAGATTGTAAAAAATTATAAAATATGGCTCAAAGGCACAATGAATAAACAAAATTAATAAAATATAGCTCAAAGGCACAATGAATTGTCAAAAATAATAATTTTATTTCAAGCAATTAGTAAGAATAATTAAATATTTATAATATTTTTTACAGATTATGAATTATCGAATGAAACATCAGCTTTATGTAAGTTAACTCAACTGATTTCATTCAATTTCTAAGCATAATAGTAAAATTTCTAATTCTATCGAATTAACTCAATTGATTTCTTAATTTCGTATAAATTTGACTTAATTCACTATCACTGTTATTGAATCGATAACCTTTTTATTTTATTTAGATTTTGCAATTTTCATCAATACTGGTGAATTAAATTATTTCAATTTAATGCAGTCGTCTAAAACAAATACGGCTTTCAAACAATTTTTATTTAAAAACAAATTAAATAATAAGGAATTTGAGAAATGAAATTAATGATCATCCCATGCCACGTACCATATTATGTTTCAAAAGAGTAAGAGAATACAAGCGGAATTTTAAAGATGTCTTACAAAAGAGTGAAACTTTTCAAAAAAGACCTTTGAAGGTCATTCTTTAAACCTTTATGGAACAGCTGCCGACTCATTCATCTGGGATCCATCCATCAATTTTAAAATGCTGCCTGCCAAAACAGTTGCCAGCTTTTGGTGTTGTAATGGGACTGTCTCACTTTCCCTCAAAAAGTCAAATGTTTCAACCTATGCATCATTACTAGGTCGTGTTCTAGTTAATAGAATTGGTATGGTGCCTGAAAATTCAGATGGAATTATGGAGTAAACGATGAACTCGACCCTCACGATCCCATCTTACACTGTGTAACAAAATAAAGACCGGTAAATAACAGGCTTTATATTTGGATATTACAATGTACTTTGTTTGAAATAAAGCTCAATGCAACAATAAATTGCTAATAGCTTGTTAAATTTTAATTTACGTAACTTATATAATGTTGTTTTCTTCATTCTTTTCCACACGTTTTCTCAATTAATGTAATTGACAGTTTTGGAAAGTTGAAAATCTTTGGGTATTGTAGCGAATAGCCAAATGTTTTCAAAAGTTTTGGAATTTCTATTAGATAAAAGTACACAGAAACGTTTCGTTATATACATCGAAATTTTTAACTATCAACAGATTTAAAAATTTGCTGTTGAACAATTTAAGGATCTAAGTTAATTGCATTACGGCTTTCAATTGATTTTTGTTTCAGAATATGATAATTCTAATTGTCGCTTGATTTGCGCACTAAAATAAGACAAAATATAAAGAAAAATGTGAAATATAATTATAAAAAATGCAATATTATTAAAACTTTTAATTTAAAAATAATCTTATGTTTCTAAAAAGTGCCACTCCGTGAAGAAATCATCGTGAATGAAATTAAATAATTTAACATCCAAACGGCTGGTATCCGTACAGGAAAAAATTATATTTTCGATTTAAAATAAGTTAAAAGGTCCAAAGTCAATACTTAAAATATCAGCACCAAGTGCTGATATACGATTTGGCTCACTGAAATCATTCCCATACTGTAAGGTTTGTTTTCTTTTACCTTTCTGGTAAAAGAGAAAAACTGAATTCAGATTAATAAAACCAAAATATTCGGTATTTAAACCATTCATATGGTAATTTTTCCATTCATTTGGTAATAGTTTATCGCAAATTCCGGTTTTCAAAATTATATTTCTTATTACCACACATTTACCACAAAAAATACAAGACAGGAAGATATATATTACACGAAATAAATGATTTTTATGCCATTCTATTTGATATCCTGAAAAAATTACCTAATTTTTCCCTTTTATTAAATTTTGCTTTACAATAGAGAGTCATGTTTACTGTTAATTTTATCTAAGTCATTACCAAAGCGTTTCGGTAAAAATGAGCAAGTTCTCTGGTGTTCCAATAAAGCCAGAAACACGGTAAAATTTACCATATTCTGGTATTTGTTTCCTCCGCGCAAATATTGCTTCCCTTATTATTGTCTTTGAGAAATACACATTTCATATAAATATGTTTTTCTGAATTCTAATTGCGTTATTTGAAAGAAAAATTGTCATTCATGATTGAAATTTGTACCAGTGGCAATAAGTGATATTAGAAAATTAAAAACTCACACAGACTTGTGAAAAACACTGATATCGGTTTATTAATGCCGAAGAAATCAAATCTAAAAAAAAGTACCTGGTCCTTGACTAACTCGCTTGTATTTCTTAACATGTGTATCATTTGTTTGTAAAATAATAAGCGTTTAAATATTATAATAACAATACTTTTCAATTATATCCAGTTATTTATGATATGGTATGACAAATAAATAATTAGTTTTTTGATAAAAAAAAATTAAAAAATCCCAGATTAAATTAGTGTGAAAAGTACTTGCATCGTGAGTGCAACATTCAAAAAATCCATTTTAAGGTAATATTCTGAACCATAACTTTTACATTAATATTTACTTACAGCGATTGAGGGAAATTACAGTACGTATTACAGTAAAAATTATGATATATCAGGATTTTTGTTCCATAAAATTTTACGATTAAAATTTATATTATTCTGAGGAGAGTACCAGCATTCAGGGTGCCAGAACTTTTTACCGTAATTTTCTCCGAAATTTTTTGCAGTTCACAAGTGTTGCTTGCTGAGAGCATAACTGTAGTATTAAAGGTTGCAGCGAACTATAAGTTACATTTAATATTTTCCTGTTACAACTTTGAATATTTGTCTTTTAAAAAACCCAATATCTCGATACAGTAAACATTATTTTGACACGTAGTAAATTGAAGTATGAGAGTGATAACCGATTCTTATGCCTTACTCTATGAATACCATGTTCTTGAAGCTGCTAGCCGTAATTCTCTCACTAGATTAGATACAGGGACTCTAGCTAAAAAGTGGTGAAAAAAAAGTGTATTTTTTAAATTTGATTGTAATTTTTTGAAAAAAATTGAAAGCTTAATTATATATTCGGTTAAACAAAATAAAAAAAAGACGAAAAATTATTTCTAAGCATATTTTCAATGTAAAATATTTACGATGCGTGTGCTAACCAACTTCTTAGTATTCGCAACAATAAAACATATCAAAGTAGATTTATTTCCGGTTTTTTAAATAGGGTTAAATGTGCAATTAAATAATTTCTAAAATTCAGTTTTTTCTACTATGCATTATTCATCATTGCAAATATCGTTTTGATTAAAAATCAGCCAGTTGATTAAAATTATAAACTTTTCATAATCAAAACAAATATCAAATTGTATTACGTGATATTTAATTAGTTTTCCTGAATTCATAATTAAAATTTATTTAACTTTAACAAAGCTATTCTTGTTTCGCTGGGTGGTTTTAAGCAGAATTCCAAGCTTAACACAGAACTTTAAAATTAAATAATGTCAAGGATTTGTTCGTAATGACCTTAAACTTAATAAATAATAACTAACTCAAATAAGCTGAATTCTTTTTCTAACTTCAGATAATTAATCAGATTTTAGAGAGTTAGAGGTTACCATTTGTCATCAATTAGTCTCTTCCTTTTCAGAGGACAATTTTGTTTTTATTTGTAAGTTTTCTGAAACCAGTTTTAGAATGTTTTTGATAGTATTCTTTAACTAGAATAATATTTTAACTAGAGTTGTGATTGTTTCGTATTGAAAAATGTTAATAAAATTGTTATAGGAAAGCTGCAAAAGTAGTGGAATTTAAGTAAACGTCTAATATTTAATACGTTCTTAAGGTATCCGACTAGTTTCAGCAACTTTTTTTAAACTAATAATGTGAACTTTTAAAAAAACTAGCTTATTTGTTTTATTATGTGTAAAAACTTGTAAAACCTGCAAAAATTAATATTAATTTATTTTATTTTTTAAATAACCATGTATAGTTAAAAGTAAGGCATTTTTTGTATATACGTTAAACACTGCAAAAATATTCTATCTCCCAAAACAAAAACATCCTTTGAGGATTTTATTTAGAAGGTTATCAACAATGTTTTGAACCACCATCTTAAAAACAAGTGCATATACTACTGAGATAGGGATCAATGTAGAAAAAACAGCAAAGTTGTAAAAATGACCGAGCTTGTTTTCGCTGAAATTCTGCTTTTTCTTAGTCTGTAGTTCAAAAAATGTGTGCTGTAATCATAAATGTGTGCTATAATCGTAATGTGTGCTATAATCATGAAAAATTGTGTAAAATTATTATAAAGGAACATGAAATATTATACTTAAGAATTTGTAAAATGTGAAAATATCAGATTTTGAGATAAGCGTATTTAAAGACTTAAAATTATTAGTCTGTACTGAACTGTAATGTATTAAACATCAGAGCCCACGAGGCCACTTGAAATCCTTAGTCAATCCACTCTTCTCATTTTGCGCAAAAACTGTTTTTACTTTGTAAATAATTGAAGTACAAACAAAAGTCAAATATTTTTAGAAAGCTAAGAGTACAAGAATTCTAAATTTATAATAAACTCAATTTCAAAACTGTGTCCCAAAATCAGGTCTTTGCACTAGTAAGATACCTTTTAAGGGTGATGAAACAAGATTATTTCACTCAAATGGGAACTTAATGTCAACAATCAAATGGAAAATTGACGCATAGCTTCCCCAGATAATCAATCTAAATTTACATGCATATTAAAGATAAATCATCGTATGAAGCATTGATAACATTAATATGTTTAAAATATTTTTTGAACTTCAACACATATTTTTAACGATATATAAGATCATACTTTAATCTGAACAAATTTTGATGAGGAAAGATTGATATTTTTTCCAATGGCTTTTTTAAAAGCAAACCAACCAAAATGTTAACTATGTAAGAGCTTTATGAATATTTTCACCACATTTCAATACACTGTGACATATATTAAATGGAATGATAATTTTATACAAAAGAAAATTGTCTAAATATTGTATTAATTCTTTGATAGATGGATTTTGTGTTCAAATGAAATATGAAGGAGAGGTTATTAGGAATTTGCCTTTCTTTGATTCTGAAATAAAATGTTCCAAAAACGGTGAAATAAACGCTTAATTTTAATTAGTTAACAGGTATATTTAAATTGGTTCAAGCTAAGAAATTAAAATAACGAATCTTCAAATTAAGATACACAAATGTACAAAAAAGAATAAGTGTATCCATGTACTCCATGAAAGTGCAGTATTGTTTATCGAAGAGTCAAATTAAACTGTATTTAAAAGAAGAAAAAAAACATTATTTTATTCTTAAATTATCTAAAAAAAATTTTAAACTAGTAAAAGCATATTTTTAAACTGTAAAGATAATTGCTGTTGAACTAAATTGTAATCAACAATTTTAAAAATTAATGATTCGAATGATTATAAATTTAGTTATACAGGAAATTAAATGCGAAAACGAAGCAGAACAACATATAGCGTATAAGGCTAAATAAAACAAAACATAGTACAATTGCTAAATAATTTTAATTTACAAACGATAGTACTCTATAAACCAATTTAAAAAGAGTAAATAAGCTTCAAGAGAATAATACATAAAGGAAGAAGAAAAAACGGTATATTAAACCTCAATTGCCTATAACACCCCGCACCATAAAAGCTAAATCACAGATATTTTTTGTTTCAATTTTTTTTATAACAATAGAAGAACAAAATATTATTTTTGGTGCCAGAAAAGTCAAAGTTAGCCCCTGCTTGGTCGGCGAGTCGGTGTTGATGGTGCTGGTGCGTCGTTTCTATTAGCGGATAATCTGTTGACTCCGGGCACAAAAGCTGCAGCGTTTTGAACATCTTGATCATTTAGGAAAGGAACTTCTGGATCCCCTTGGAGAACATTGGAATTCAAATAAAAGAAATCAGGAGCCCTGTCACATGGCACTGCTTCTTCGGGATATGAGCAAGTAAATGTGAGTTGGTTGAACACTGTCTGGTTTCCACAAGCAAAACTCCATTGTCTAAAAAAAAATAATTTGTTTAGTTAATTTGCAAATTAGTTTCGCATAATTCATTTGTTTCGTTCATTAATTCATTCGTTCGTAAAAATTCATTTGTTTCTTAAATTGGTTTATTTCGTTAACAAAGATTTAAAGGTTTCAACTTAAAAAAAGTTTTGCTTGCAAATTGGATATTTGAAGCAAAAGGTGGATATATTAATGTAATTTTTTGAAATTAGATGTAGATTGTAAAAAAAAATCGGATCAAATTCTGGTAAAATGTGCCGGTACCTTTTACTGTGAAATTTATTTTTAATGAAATAACAAAAAATCTGATGTACCATGATTTTTAGATTTATAATTACTGTAAAATATCTCAATCAATCTAATTAAATAAATATTGTTGTAAAATTAACGGTATAACATTTGATGATACGAATGGATTCTATGATATAATGATTTTTACGGATGATGCCAATAGTGCCAAAATAGTTAATGATCAAATTATTTCATCTTGCTATTCGATCCGGAATTCCTTACATTGTAGTGCAACTTAAAGAATTGTACACTCTATAATTTTATTGGCATTTATAAAATGTAAAATTATGTAGTTAATGACTGGTTCTTAACAAGAATAAATAAATTAAAATGCATCTAAAATATTTGGATATAACATTTATATACGTGTTTTGAATTATCTTTAACACTTTGTGGGGCAGAAAATTTTAATCGAAAAAATTGACTGAAATTACTATAAACAATCGCGCATGCATTCAAAGAAAAATATTTTACTGTATAATTTCACGTTTTAAAATTTAAAATTTTGATAAAAAAATCAAGTGTTTAAGAGGTAAAACCTGATGTAAATTTAATAGTCATATTATAATCGAAAGTAAGGTGGATAGATTTTATTCCACCTTTGACAAATTTATCCATTATTATCATTCATGGCATTCCATTATCATGGCATCCATGGCATTCCATTCATATTATCCATTATTATCATTCTGCACATTCATGAAATGTTTATTTTATTTTAAGCGAGCAATCTCATCAAGAAATTTTTCAAAAAATCTGCTTAATTTAACTGACATTGCAAACAGTTTTTCTTGTATTTTTAATTGTGTTTATTTAACCAGTTCTATGATCAGAAAAATGGAAAGCATAATAGATAGAACTATTTCAGCTCTAGAATTTTCTATCAATAGATTTAAAACTACATAAATTTATTTTTCACCATCTTAGAAAGTAATACAGAGATAATTTCAAAAATTAAACTCATATTAGAGCTTACAATGAAATATTTTTAAGCTCATTGGTAGAGAATAATTAAAAAAAACAGGATGCTGGTCTTACCGTGGTCTACCTTCTTCAAAACCATGACAGACGTGAAATATTTGGCAGTTATTATCAACATCGGCATAATATCCATCGCCACCACAAGAAAAAGTTGAACGAATGTCGTTTAATAACAGATTTGTACCATCTGGCAAATCATAGGCAGCTCTTCGTGTCTATAATAAATACTTCATTCTAAGAATCGAATTTTGTAATAAAACTAGTATAAATCCACATAAAACTAGTATATATCCACATAAAAGTTTCTATTTATATTTAATCTAGAAGTTTCCCATTCAAATATGATTTTCATTCTTTTTCTTCAATTTTAAACTTGGAGCACGTATTTGAACAATGGGGCCCCATCCTCTGGTTTCCGCCACAAAATAGGGTTTGCGGTCTTTTTAGAAAATTGACACTTAGGTTTCTCGAGAAAAAAAATCTATCTCGAATAAAGACTGAAGTTTTTTTATTAAATAGCTAGCAAAGCATACTTAGTTTATTAATTATATTATTAAATAAATTATTTATTTTTTCATGGCGTAGTCTTTATAACGAAATTGAATAGTTTTGGATGAAAATTTGCTAACCTAAGTGTCTCAAAGTTTTTGTTCACTTATGATAAAATCAAAAGTGCATAATCATGACTTTTACTTAAAAATAAAATTAATGCTAACAATAAGTTTCTTAAAGCCATTAATTTTTATTGAATAAATAAAGTGTTTAAAAGGGAAGACAATTCTTTAATATATACTAATAATATGTGCTAGTAATTCTATGGTTTTACATGCATTTGTATTTCGTAGTCTTAAATTTTCATAAAAATGCTCCATTTTAAAGTAAGCGAAAAATAAGTTTCAAATGATCCTTAATTTTCAGTCCAATGTAGTTTTATATGTATCACATATTTATTTATCACACATTCATTATATTATATTCCAACGAAACAACTCTCAATTTCATTGTCAAATGCTCTTTTCAAAATATACGTAGAATATATCTAGAATAGATATAAAATCTATATAGAATCTCAAGCAATTAACAATTCTTTGTTCTCTTCTAAAAAGTAGGTAATATTTTTATTCTTCCAGATAATTTTATTGTACGAACAAATTTTAAAATTCAAGTTTTCAAATTTAACTTTCTTTAAAATAGACAAAAATCGAATTAATATATGTCTGAAAAACTGTAATGGTCAAATACTCTGTTATTTGCAAAGATTCTAAATGCCATTTACATTGCAACTCAAAACTTCGTTCTTACGTGAAATTCTCTGTTAGAAGAGTTTATTTTATGGAGATTCCGTTGTATATCCTTCTTTCAATCATTTGTTCAATAAATGATTCTGATCTTTTCAAAATCAATAATTTATTTGTTAAATAATTCAATATCAATATGGATCCCTTTATCATGATGTCGTTTTGATTGCAGTCCGTGAGTTCAAGAATAAGGGAGAGAAGATTGTGCCCTGGCATTGAGGAGTTAATATTAGACGATAGTGAAAAAATTTCTTAGTAATATTCATTTAAACAATAAAAGCCTAAAACGTATCATATGAGAATATTTCTTCTGTTAAAAACAATTTGTTTAAGAAATTAGAAGTTCGGGACTCTCAAAATCATTTACTAATCTCTGATCAAAAGGAAAACACATACCCGTTTGGGAAAGGCGGAAGTTACTGCTAGACAGCATAGGAAAGCTGAAAATAAAAATGATAAATAAACAATGATTAATTAACAAAGTAAATCTGAATTTATTTTATAAATAAAAGATATTTAATAATATGATCACGTGAAATCCTAATCTTATCCCTTAAAGTTATACTACGTCTTAGGGTAAACAACAAACATCACACGTTTATTTATTCTATCTTATTAATAATATTTTCCTCTAGCGTAGTAGTTGCGTGGGAAGAGTTTATTTTTTGTATTTCGTAACAGTCCTAAGTAATACATCCAAGTAATACAAGATTTAATGCACATTAAATTGGAATTAATTTCATTGGTAATTAATACATTTATAGAAAATGGGTTTATAATATCAAGCGTAAACTACTGCTGATTGTAAATAATTGAAAAAAAACGAGCTTTAGTTAGCACTGTTCAAATTGTATTGTCAAGTGTTTTCACAAAAAATAACTCCACCGTCAAAATATAACTGTAACTAATTTAAAATTTTACTGAGAATCTATTCAAAATTTTTTTCAAAAATAACTGTTACTTGTAGGTTATTGATCCTCAAGATGTAGAATTTTTATACCCGAACCTGCTTTCATATAGATAAACAAATCTTTGAAACAAAAGTTTTTTGTTAAACAAAACAACGTTATTATAAAAACTACTAGTAACAAAAAAGAGCATTAAAAAGTAATATTGAAGTAACTATGCTTATGATAGCATATTATAACGTAATAATTAACGACAAATGTATGGTTATTCTATGTTCTATGTTCTTGTTTGTTTCAGGAATATTTTGTATGCCTTTTAATGCTAATATTTACGCGAAAAATTTAAAACCAATGAAAACTGCTTTAAAGCATCAACAGCTTACTCTTAAAATTAGTGTGTACTATATAAAATTACTGATGCTTTGATAATTGTAAAAGCTGGTGAAAATAATTTAGGTAGATAGACAAAATGTTTCTTAAAATCAATCAATAACAAACCACTTCGGTAAAAACTACTGAGTTTTTTGGTGTTCTCATAGAGTCAGAAATATGATAAAGTTTCTATATTCTGGTCGATTTGACTATACTCTTTTTCTTAGTATTATATCAAACATTAGATCCACATATGAATTTGTTGCTAAAAAAAATATGTGATTTTACATGATTTAAGAAGCATAATCGTTCTATTTAAATTACCTTGCACTGTTAAACTGTTTTGTTTTCTATTGGTTTTGATACTATTATATAAATGTATTATTTAAAAAGGAAACTAATACAACTTCTTCAGGTTTTCTCGTTATTTATTGAGAAGTTTATTCCAATGGATTCGATTACTATACACAACACACACAACAAGAAACTTAATGCGATGATATAAAAATCGGATTTGTATTGTGAGCTGTTAAATTATATCAATCTGAGTTTTCAAACTGTATATTTTATAATTAAACTTACTTGTAAACGTTGCTGTAAGTATCATTCTTTATTTCAACACCTATTTTTTGAAGAAAATAATATTTAGTTTGGGATTTACAGTATACAAACAATAGATATTTAACTATTGCAATTAATAAATAAACTTTGTTCTTTGTATCAAATATTTTATATAAATATCACAATTAAGTCTTAGATAAATAATTATGTATTTAAATTCACAAAAACTTACTTGCACTTCAAGGCATGTTCAGAATTTCAAAAATTAATATACTACTTTTCTTTGTTTTAAGCCGAAATCTAAAATTCTTGGAAAAAAAATATATCCTTCATAATTTTTCTTCAGGGTTAATTATGAAGGCATTTTATATAAGAAATATAACTATTATCAGTTTTTTTGTGAGATAATTCACCAAATGTAATTTGAGAAATAAATTTTATTTAGTCAATTGTCAAAATATGCATCAGTTTTACCAAAGCTAATTTGTGCATTTTATTTTAGTACATACCTCAAACAGCATATGCATAATACTTATTACGCAATGCATGCACAAAAATGCTTATTTTAAGGTGTAGTATGCAGATGAGATTTTATTAATGTTTAGCAAAATGATTTATTTTCAGATTGGAACTTGTAGTTGCATAACTCTAGGTTCAGTTACGTAAAAAGCAAAAGTTTATAACTAAATTTAGAAATCCAAAAGTTAGAAAAGATCATTAACTTAAAAGTAAGATTATGCTAGTTATAATAACACTTGTGATTGTTTTGAAACTAATCATAATTTAATGTGAAAAGAGATTTTTATATTATCTTAATCCATTCATAACCTTTTCATATTACAACATTTTATCTGATTCCTTTTATATTGCTATACATGGTTCTATACATTGCATATTATTTTTTATATTACCATATGTTATCGTACTTCGTTCATTAGCTGGGATTTTTATATCACCGGTAGTAATAACCATTTGCAATATGATTAAATTGCCATTTATCGCAAATATTTCAAACTATTTTTTTCATATATCCTATGTTTGCCTTTATATGTGAATACGCAGGTCACATTTTTGATCTTTCTGAATAGTTATTGTTTTACAGCTTTCTGAAAAACGAAAGCTATAGTCTAGAAAAGCTATAATACATCATGTTAAAACTGTACTCACCCAGTACCTTCTGCTAATATACTTTAAATTGTATCGCAGAAATTAAGTAAACAGGTAAACTATTGTAAATTAAGTGATTTACTTCCAGAAAATTAAAAATTTATCTCCAATTTGTAGTTTAAGCATATTATATTTTATTCAAGTAAATTTTCATAATGTTTCCATGTTAGGATTGTTTTCTTACTACAGACGTTTAAAAATGAAATTATTGTAATGAGATAACTATTTTTAGTTTACCGCAGAAATAGAAATTACGTTAGAATTACGTTCGAAATAAAGATTGTATCTGTGAGTCACACCACTTGGATAACTTGATAATAAGACCACCGTTTTGTTTATAGATATAATCATTACTCATGAATTAATGTAAAATTTTCTTGTAAAGTTTGGTAAGCATTCCATTCTCTGTGCATTTTAAAATTACTTTTTTTTTAAATGTTGCTAAAATGAGTATACGTTCAATAAAATGTCCTATACGTTATATTTTGATGTTAAATCATTATTAATGACCAATGTTAATGATAAGTTTTCCTAAAGGTTTTCGTTATTACATATCTAATAATAAACAATTATTATTAGATATGTACTATTATTATTAGAACGAGTACTATACCGAAATAAAATAGTTAATATACTACGTTTTAGATGATACGTAGTGGGTTTATGAGTCACCGTTGAGGTAAATGTCTTTTTATTAATTTATAAAAAACCAGGTGTTATTAAAAAGGCATTTTAACTTAATTAGAAATTAAAAAACATGCTTTTTTTAAATCTTTATAAATTGTATAAGTTATTAAATACTTTGCTAGAAATTAAAAGTTTTGAATAAAATTGTATTTCCGTCAATTTTAATAATTTAGTGTACCAGAAAAAATTTAATTTATTAATAAAGGAAAACAAGTCGTAACACTGTAAACAAAAATGTATAAATAAAACACTTCGTGCGTCAAGAAATGTAAAAAATTTTACAAGGCGAACATTTCGAGACTTTTCCGTTTTATTGAAATTTTACTTTTAAATTACAGACTGTTTCGCGAGAAGAAAGTTTTCAAAACACCTAAAACAATACATTAAATGTGCTAAATCTTACATAAAATTATAAATAATATTAACATATTTAATATGCATGAAAAAAAACTTACTAGGGCTTTCAATTGGTAAAAAGATACTCTTCTTGCGTAAACTATACAAAAATTGTTATAAAAAGTTAAAAATCCCCTTGCTTTTCTGTTTCATCAAAATTCTATATTTATATACACTGTTTCGCTAGAAGAAAATGAATTAACGCATTTAACACTTCTGACAACCAATCAAAGCTGTAGTAAAAAAATCCATGTCGAATCCGTGCGGCCTTGCTAAAAAAAATTACGCCTCCTACCTTTTAGAACAAATAACACTTTTCCTGTGTTAACTTTATCTCCATTACAATTACAAAGAAGCCCCTTTTTCAGAAATTTGACCTTTTGTTGTAAGACTTTCCCTCAGAATCAAAAGGAGGCGCATGAGAATGTGTTTTTTTTCCTGCCAGATGGATATCAAATGATGTCATATGGTGAATTGCAATTGACCATTTGTCAATAGGGTTAATGTGTCGATTCCTAAGTAACAGTTTTACCAACACCCGTTACTTTGTAAAGAGTTTTTTTGTTATTAGATTCGTTCAATAATGATTTTTTGGAGTGAAATACTTTTTTAATGAAAGTTTACTTAGTTTTTTGTCCCTTTCTTTGGTTTCAATGTCATTTTTGCTGGATATTCATTAGGGTCAATTTTGGGAACCTCTTTACGCCATTAAAATGCATTCTTTTATTGCTATATAATGAATTATGGAATAGCGTATTTGAAAAGAATTGAATATCCCTTTTGAGCTTTCCTTCAAATAATTAATAATAACAAAATCATAAATAATTGAAAACATGATCATCAATTACTCGCAAATGGAATGTTGGCGCCAATATGTTTTCTTATTTCATTATTTGAGTAATTTAGATCTAAACTGGAATATCAACAAGGTTTATCATTTTCATCTTTATGTAATGATGAAAAGGATAAAATTGATGGTGGAACATGATTGAAACACCCAAATTACACCAAAACGATTTGAATGCATAATTATTTCGATTAGATGCTCAAAGAACACATATAGGTAGATAGATTAATGATTTAAATGCTTAATTAGAATTGCAGTACGATTTTACACTAAAAAAAGAATAAGATACTCACTTTATTAATCGTTTTTTGAATCAATATACTTTATAACAATATTTGTTTGCAAGATGTTGATTTAAATTAAGTATTTCCAGGTAAATAAATAATAATTTGAAAAGTAAGTATAATATTAAGTATTATAGAAACAAATAAAATTTAATATTATTTAGTACTTTTTGAATATTTTGTTGCATAATTTTCAAAAGTACATTTTAAAAGTCATTTTAGTTTTAAACGCTTTTAATTATTTTTATTGTATATATATATATATTTCCAATCCTGTTCTTGTCGTTAAATTCAATTCTTTAGACAGAAGCTACAAATACCTCCATATAAAGTATTCAGGCAAACTTATTTTGAATATGGTTCTCAGATGAAGGTAATTTGCATTCGATTCAATTGCGTTCATTAGCTATACAACCAGTTTAAATTTTACTGTTGCCTGACAAATATGCGCTTTAAGCCCATGATATACTAATACACTTATAAAGTTCAGACCGTAAAGATAAGGAAAAAAAACTTTACGAAGATTCCACGGCAAAACACGCATTGTCCCAGCTGGGCTGAACCTGTTAGTGTCCCTTTAAGTTCAACAATCAGATCTGGAACTAAAACCTGCATCATCTGTGTAGCTAAAGTATGAAAACAGTATGAAAATTCCACGACAAAACGTGAAGTATCCTATAGGGCTCAACCTAGCATTGCCATTAATTCCGACAGTCATTCTCCATTTAAATTCAATAATCGTAACTGAAATTTAAAATTACGCCAACTGTACCAGAAGGGAAACTTCTTCTTAAAAAATTGCCAATTGATTTTATTAGGTCTGTAGAGGAATGAATTCAATCAATCTGCTTTACTCACTATTTTTCTAGAGCAGAACTTTTGAACTATTGGAACTACTCACTACTACAACTACTAAAAAAAGTATGCTAACATGTGTGATGCTGTGTTGAATGATAATAGTTTATGTTTAAATATGTTTAAATGTTTAATTATTTTAATGTCTCTCGAATAAAAGATCAAAAACGAGTAAAATCACTTAGAAGGTCAATAAAAAAACTTCGATGCTATCGAGTTAAAAGTTAAAGTTAAAAGTTAGGCTATGGGACAAAATTAAACGTCAATCCGGTCATGTACCATGAAGAAGTTGCGATCACTGAACTTACAGTATCTTGCATTGATATCTTCAAGTCATAAAAAGACAAAGAAGGCAACTACAAACAAGATGGTGCAGCGAAATTAGAAAAGAATCCCGAGTGAATTGGAGTTCGTAAGTTTTGAGTTTTTGGTGCAAAAGAAAGCTAAACCACACCAAAGGTATGGTTTAGACTAAGAATCCAGTTTAATTTATTAGAATGTATCCAGTGTCATCAAGATATCGAACAAGATTTAGATGTAGCATGTCGCCAATTAACTTTATAAATCACCATTATCACTATTAAAATAATGATGTCGAAGTTTGTACATTGTGTTAAAATGAATTTTCTTTTTAATCTGTATGTGCTACAGGAGCAAGCAAAAGACAGCAGACATGAAAAAGTTTTGAGAACACCTACATTCAGCAATGGATTAGGATATATCGCATATTTATAATATCAAGTAAATTACTAGTATAAAACAATTGTGTACAGAGCATGCGAACAATTTCGCTCTGTTGTTTACTTTGCTTAAACGACTCTTAAGTCGAAAATGTTTTGCTTGACATTATAAAAAAAAGTCGAAGCACAATGCGAAAACTAAGAGATGTACTATTATAACTAAAGTGATTGAGAAAAGGAAGTTAACTCACAAATTAAAAAGAAATTCATATAGTTCTATTCTATGACGCAATAATTTTCCCTGGGCTTTTTCATCGCACTCTTTAATGACTATTATAGTTAGTTTAGTTCATTTTCAGAAATAAATTTTTGTATTATAAAATACATTAATATGTATATTGCAAAATTAAGAAATAATAGTTATATATCATCATAAGATATGGAACGTATTTTATTTTAAATCGTTAATTTCGTCGCTAGTTTCTTAAAATGCAATTTGTCATTCACGAGAGATTTACCAGGATTTGCTTAAATTCTAAAAAGTTCAACTATTTTAACATTTTCAATTCAACTATTTTACACTTTCAACAAATTTAATGACTAGAGAAAACAGAAATGTCTAATTATTTTCTTTTAATATTGTCAGTTTATTATTATATGAATATACATAAATCTATGAACAAATAAGTAACATAATCATGAAAATCTTCGGAATTTTTTTTCTTCTGAAATTTAGAGTATTGAAAGTGTTAAGTTTGTTTCTTCACAATTTTTAGTTTCTAAAGATATATGTAGCCAGATAATCCCAAATTGTATTTTCATGTCTTGACTTTTTGTATAGAGTTTTTAAACATTGTCATCAAATTATATTACTCAAAACTCAATTCTAGACAATCTCAAAACTAGAGTTCAAGATATACAAAAATAAACTAATTTCAAATACTTTTTTTAAGTAAATTTAGGCATTTCTAAAATAGTTAAAATGATACTTTTCCTAGAAATAGGTTATTACTAGTTACTGTTTAGACACAGCATAACTTTAAATAAAGAGCAGAATTAATATATATTCAAATTTAATAACTACATTTTAAAATGATACTATTCTCCCATCTTTTTGGAAATTGTTTAAATGCATATTTTTCTCATTATTATTGAATAAAAAAAGGTATGATTATAATTTAAAAAAGGAAAATACAATTTTTCTTTTTTGCGTTTATATTTTATATTATTTTATTTTATATTTTGTTCTTAAATGGTTACTAAAATAAGAAAAAGAACTAGCAAAACACTTAATTACAGCTTTAAGGCAGAAACTTTAAAATCTTCTAAGGTTTTTTATACATAAAAGCATTAATTCCCATTCCAATTATCAACGTCAGTGTTCCATTTATAAGTTATTCATTAAATTTCCTAAAAGAAATACATTTTATGGAAATCTATTTATGAAGGATCTCAGTTTAAAATTTGTATTATATCGCAATATGCGAAAAATGATGCTATAGATTTTTATCTATAATTACTTACAAAATCTTTTAATCAAATCGTGATTTTATTTACATTTCATGATGTTTATCAGGTGATATAATTACAGTTCGAGAAAACTGCGAAACCATTTCATATGGTAAGTTTATAACATGAACGGCAACTATGTGTTTTCGTATATATAATTTCATATCTGATATTTTGCAATTATTTATAAGATATATGTTAATTTTAAAAGAAAGAAACACAAAATTATTTCTTTTAAGATCATAAGAACAGACTAATCTAATATTTTTAAAAGTTATTAAATATCAATGATTTTTAATCAACAGTATACTCTGACTTTTTAGAAATAGTCAATGCGTTTTACCCTATACGTGTTTTGCATTTTCAAGGTCTTTCATTATATAATTGTAGTGTAATTAAGATAGATCGTTAATTATAAATTAACTTATTGCAAATATTTCTCTATTTCACTATTTTTTCCCTTCATTCTGAGTTAAAAGTTATAAGAAAGCAAAGAATATATTTTATTATTAATATCGAAATAAAGAAATGTTTAAAATGCTAATTTGCATTATGCATATCACATATCTCTTTCTTATTGTGTTCCTCTGTTACTTAAAAAAAACTGAAACTAGTAAAATTAATCTGTCTGAAATCATTTCCAACAAAAAATATTTTTCCATGCTTTTCTCGTAAGAGCAGTCCTCATTTACAGTTCTTTTTAAAAGTTAAGGGCACAGGCAGTTTTCTGCTTCTAATTAAAAAACGAATGAACGTAGAAAAAATTGTAAGAAAATTGCACTTTACAAGTTTTTTCTAATTTCTTATAAATTGAAACAGAAACATGATTTAAAAAAAGCAACTTTGGAAAAAAAGTTATTTTCAGAGAAAACAGAGCATCACACAGAGCAAAACTGCCTTTAAAACATTATAAAACTGACTTCTAATGAGTAGTGTAACTATCCTTAACTAAAAAGCATTAGTGGCATCGGTTTCTCCTATTATTAAATTAATTATAGATAAATAAAATAAAAAGTTGAAATGGGAAATAAAGGCCATACATGGAGAAACATCTATTCCAGTTAATGCAGTGACAGTGGAGGAAGACTCAAATTAGCAATTTCTATGCCAAGATAGTCTTTAGCATTTTAATTTGTATTCATGCCTAGAGATCTGACTTGTCAATCTGCCAGATGAATATCTTTACACTCTTACAACTACTAGTCTTGATGAACAGCTTACTTATGTACATAAAGGATATTAGAAATCATTGAATCCCTAAAAAAGCAAACATAGAGCTCAAAAACATGTCTCTTTACTCAAACCAGTAACAGTGACTATTTTGAAAGTACGAAGGGTTATGCGACCATCCAACATGTTGCTTTTTTCTTAGGCTGTCAAACCTATGCTTCTCTTGCAGCAAATATTGGGACATTCGAGAGCTAGTAGTGTGTCCTTTGTACATACTTTAAATGGAGAGAACCTAGGATCCCTTAACTTTCCACTGCCTGAAAAATCGACCACAATGGAAGCATTTATTTGATGGCGTGAAAGGTTTGCTCGATTTCTCTTGATTTGAAAACTGGTTACTGGTTGGAATAAGGAGATAAGTTCTTGAAGCTGAGAATTCAATTTTTTTAAGGGATTCAGATGGTTTTGTTTTCATTTTATGGATAACTGAATGCTGCAGTAGACTTCATTCTGCGAAGGAGGTTTTGTCGGAAAAATTGATCAATCTGATCTTTATACCAGGATCTGATAGACAATGTTCGGGATTAACTTGACAATACAATTGCAGATTTGAATTTCCACCCAAGATCCTTACATGAAATGTAACAATAATTATTCAATGTCTGGTCTTCTTTCTTTATTTTTCGTCCTTTAACTTAATTGGTGGCGTAGAAAATTGATTTTACCAATATATTCTGTTAGGAGTCAACAGTTTCCGTAGGACCTGTTTTTGTAAACTTTCATGCAAAACTGGTTTTACTTTAACTTTTGGAAGGTATTAATATCACAGTAACTCGAAAAGAGTACAATTTACATTCACCAATCGAGATAAAGCTCCATACTACGTTTTTCCGATACTTTCGCAATTAATTTATTGTATCCTAACTACAATTAATAAGACAATAAAATAATATTTTTTTTATTTAAAGAGGCATTCATATAATAATGCTAAAAAGAGATTTTACTAAACATACGACATGAAAGTTCAGAATGCGTATTAACACATTAAAAATCAAAATTTAAAATCATACAAATGACCTAATAAGAAATTGGTGGAGCATATAATGGTAATCGTTATTTTATGCTAAACAAATTGCGTTTCCTTCCGTTTCATGCCGCTGTTGGACTAAACTGAAAGAAACAGAAGAAATTTACTTTTGTCATACAGAACAACTGATTTAGAAAATAAGTGCGAAAATAAGATTAACATTTTATTGAAACGACTAAATCAGTAGCAAAGGCAAAACAGAAACATTCCTCATTCAATTGAAGCTATCATCTAATTTTATTTGAAAATAATTATGCAAAATTATAATATTTTACCAATACCAACAAGTTTTGTTTATTTATTCAAAAAGTGCTTTTTTCAAATGGTTCTATATGCGATAAGAAAATTCTGGATCAAATTACTGTCTAAACATGCTGACTCTTTTGGTGCATAATCCGTAAAATCCATTTTACTGTTGTATCCAATTTTCCCTTCAAATATTTTACAGTAAATTTGCAATAATATAGTTGATTTAGTGGCTTTACGGTAATTACTGCTGTAAAAACTACAGTATATCTAATTTAGATTTTCGTAACATGTTCCGGTAAAAATGAATTTTACGATAAAAACTACCGACATCCTGAGTGCCAGTACTTTGATCCGGAATTTGTTACAGTGTAATTTCTGTATTTAAAATTGGCTGTCCTAAAGACATCTCATTTATAAAAGTCAGTCTAAAATCTAAACATTTCACTAGGAATTTTAGAAAAAAAAATTCATATCTTGTACTCTTATATCTATAATTTAGGAACATAATGTTTAACTGTAACTATTTTCAAATAAGTGCCATGCAGTTTTTATTTGAACTTATACTATTTCTGAAAATAGCATTTATGTGTAACCTTGTTAGCTTAAACGCTACAACGGTTATTTTTAGAAATTGTTTATGAGCATTTATACTTCAAAACTTATATTTTTAGGTCATATTTTTTTTCACGAGCCTTTGTCTCATAATTGTTTCCAAACATTTTGCTCTTTCGTTGAAAAATTTTTTATGGTTAGCACTTAATAGTTAAATGTTATATGAAATAGTGTCTTTACTTTTAATGCTACAAGAAACACTTTGAAAATTCTATTAAATTTGCACCTCGAAGTACAAATTTCAATTCTTTTAATTCAAAAAAAACCATATGTTTTATGAATATGTTTCGTAAATTTTAAGTTGAGGTAAATTAATTTCAAAAAATTTCATCCTGAAACCAGTACATTAATGACAGTTATGCACTGTAAGTATTCATCTTTAATTTTTGGAAAAGTGTAACGATACCTTTGAGAATAAGATCACAAATTTAATACTTATGCGAATTTTATAATATCTATATCTGCTCATTTTTTTAAAATCTAAAGTTATATTTTTTATAAAGCAATCTACTAAACTAAATTCAGCTGCGCGACAGCCCATAGAGGGCCAAGGCCTACTATGCCCATCTCAGTTTTCTTGACCTTAGACTCTGGGGTGCAGAAGCAGTTGTTCTAGTTGGATGATCAACCGAAAGCGGAACTTCCAACGTTTAGTACCCAAGCATGCTCTGTACTCATTTCTTCGATACAATGAAGGAATGAAATGCTGAGTGAACCTTGCCATGACCGAGGATTTATAAAGCAATCACTGGGTGTAAAAAAAGTACTTGAACGCTACGTCAAAAATTATCATATTATTTATACATTTTTAAATACGTTTAAAGTTAAAAATTAAGCACTGTGATTATTAAAAAACCGGAAAATTGAAATCGGGCGAAGTGCGCAGTGTAACCTTTATGAAATCGTTGTTTTCATCGCGTTTTCTTTGCTAAATATTTATATTTATTTAAAATGGGAATTAATTGACTCATTGGTTTAAATTCTTTATGTATTTATACATTAGTAAAAATCCATTCTTTGCATTTTTATTTTAAAATTAATAACGATGATTTTTTTTCTAACTTAGAAAATCGTAATGGTAAAAAAAAAAAAAAAGCTGAATCAAAGAAGATACAGAAAGAGGAATTATTTAAAGCTAATAACAAGTGGGAATATTTTAAAAAAAATAAATACAAACCAATATATTTTTTGAAACAATCCAGAAATACAATTCAAATAAATTCCATACATACAAGTCAGAATTGAAAAAAAATCATAAAATTTGGAAGAAATAATAATGAATAGTAAAATTCCATTCTTTGCATTTTTGTTTTAAAATTAATAAAGATGAATTTGTTTTTTTCTAAATTAGAAAATCATAATGATACAGAAAAGAAAGCTGAATCAAAGAAGATACAAAAAAGAAAGCTGACTCAAAGAAGACACAGAAGAAGAAATTATTTAAAGCTAATAATTACAAGCGGGAATACATTTTGAAAGAAAAATTAAATACAAACCGATATATTTTTTGAAACAATCCAGAAATACAAGCCATATAAACTCCGTAAATACAAGTCAGAATTAAGAAAAAAATTCATAAAATTTAAAAGAAATAATTCCATCGAAAATAAATGCATAAAATTTAGACTCCAGAATTGCACTTAAAATAAATTAAAATTAGGTTTTAAATACATTTCAAAGAAACAAAATAATTAAATTCTTTATCTCCTTCTTTCAATTTACAAACAATTTAAATAATGTGTGTAACTAAGATTTTTTTTAAAAAAGAAAAAACATTGTTCTCTCACGCCACAATTATTTTAGATTGTTATCTTTTTCTCTCTAAAAAAACTCATTTATAATTTGTACACATTTTACACTTCACCACCTGATTGCCAGTTTATTTCGAATCCATCATTGTCTGTTTTGTGAATTAATTTTCTGAGAAAAACCTGGGGAAGAGAATCGTAGAAATGGTTGGAAAGGGTATAATGAGAAATGACGAATCGTGAAAAGGTTGGAAAGGTTGTTCATCCATCATAGGCTTGATTAATTGCAAGAGATCGGCGGAGTAACTAGCCATAATCATCACGCATCCTCCACTTTATATATATCTATATCTTCATAAACAATGATTTCTCGAGATGATATTCGATGCAAAATCCGATACTATAGGTGCTTTCTTTCGCATTTTCATACGTCTTGTCATTTTGCGCAAAAAATCTCTGTCCTTCAAGTATTCTTTTATGAATTGTTTAATTGTTAAAGTAGTATAAAAATATATATTAATTGCCATTTAGATTTTTTTATAGATTTTGGATAATATCTATTAGCTTTCAGTGAAGCAAAATTTGAACCAAGAGGTTTTCTTTTACATTTTTATTTATGCTTTTCACTGGGTGGATAAATTTGAGATTGGTAGAGGAGCAACGTTCTTTTTAATGATTACACGGAGTAAAAAAATGTACAGCGTGGTAAAGATTTTTTTTTAAATGTAGTTCTGGTAAACCAGAATATATGGTTTGTAAATAATTTATTTGGTATTTTTTCCGTTCATATGGTAACCAATTTTCTGGTATTCAAAATTATTACCACACATTTAACACTGTATTCAGAAATAAAATATAAATTCAACCGAAGAAATCGTTTTTATGTGATTTTCTAAGGTATCATTAAAAATTTTCAAATTTTATCACGTATTTTAGAACCATATTTTTTTGTTAATTTTACCAAAATCATTACCAAAACGCTTCGATAAAAATTGCCGAGTTCTTTTTGTGTAACCATATAGTCATGAAAATAGCAAATTTCACCATATTCTGGTAGTTTTAACCATATTTTTTCCTTAGTGGTCATTCATTATCATAAACATCAGAATAAATTTACAGCATTCAGTTTTTTCTTAGTCTTAGAAATTACTTGACCGATTTTGCTCAAATTTTGTATTTTGTAATGTAAAATTACATTTTTTTAAAATGATGTCAAAAATTAAATACCTTGGAATTCAAAATTCTTCGTCTATTATTAATAAAACTAAAAACAAATAATACAGAATTTAAATACAAACATATAATAATTAATGAAAGCTATTTTTCGCTTGGAGTTATTTTTGGATAAACAAATTCTGAAAGTGCGAAATTTTTTTAAAATTCGTTTAAAAAGTTCTCGAGATTTGGTGAAATATGCAAAGGGAAATTGACATTAAGGATTTGAGACCTTGAACGGCCCTCCTGACCAAACTTTTGGAACCATATTTCCAAAGGCTACCTCCCTCCTTCAATGTTTGGGGATAGAAATCCGTATCCATTGCAGAAAAGGAATGTTTATTCAGAGAGTTTCTGTGTATGATATCGTAACTTAAAATATTGTCTGAATTTCTTAATTTCAGGTCACCCTCTCCAACTATTAAAAATGAATCCTAGAACGTGAAGATCCGATCATTAGATCAAAAGTAAAAGTAAGTGACCCGTTTTTTTTCGCACTGTACATGAATTTTTACACACGCAATGAATATTATGTAATTTAATAAGTGCTCAACTAAGCAAATCTAATTAACAAAAAATTATAAAAAAATCTAATTACCAAAAAATTATAAAAAAATAAATTAAATCTATCAAATTAAGGGAAATTACAGTGTGACATTTTTTAACACATTAGATCACAACTTCTGTGCCATTGATCGTCTTTACTAGCTATGAAAATTTTCAAACTAAAAAAATGGCATAAAACTTAAACATATACGTTTCAAGAACGTTCTAATGAATTTAGACAGCCAAAAGCGTTAAAGCGACCACTTTAATTTTTTTAAAAAAATCTGTTTTAACTGAACGTCAATGAGTTGTGCACGAAACCTCAAACCTTGTGAGCTGTGTCAGTATTATAAGTAATGTGATTCAGAAAGATTGTGTCGATTTATTTGTTTGATTAAGGTTTAATTTTTCCGTATACCTTAGAGGGTCAAACTATCTTAAGTAATGTGCTGTTCGTCAACCCCTAATTCAAAATAAACTGAACTAACTAAGGAAATATCCCTCTCCTTTATAGTTCTAGTAAGGGTACACATTTACAGCATTGAAATTTCTATTAAGATAGGCTGGTTTGTAATACATTTTGAGATTAACATGGTTTCCCACGTTTGCGTTAATCTCATAGTTTTTAAGTGTAATTGAGTATATTGTTGTCATTGAAAGGCTACCCTAGCATAAACATATTGACTCACCTGTAAACCTCTTAGGATCTTTGGGATGTTTTTGTTGTACTGAGCACTATGTACCATTCATTTTCTCCTAAGAATTGGATTCAGAACTAGATTGTAATAAACATGTGATGAACATTAATCAATGTAAGGATAGTCTGTTCTTCAATGATGTTTGAATATGCAAAAGGAGTATATCATAACGTTTACGAGGATAAATTCTGCTCTTCAACTATTTTAAAAGAAATTATTACCTTGTATCAACTATAAGAAGAGACTGTTCTTTAACAATGTTTCCTTAGAGCGAAACATTAATCACCAATCATTTGTTAAAAGAAACCACTGCTTTTTATCAATGTTTAAAAAAAGGCATTGATTGAATACTTAATGTGAAATAGAAACAAAGGCGTTGTACTAATGAGAAAACGAAATTTTATTTTGTATACAGAATAATTTAATTTCATTTTCTATACAGAATGCAAAAATTTCTGTATAGAAATGTATTTTAGGTATAAATGCCTTTAACTGAAAATTGCCATATGTCCATGTTTTTCTAAGCGACGCGAGATTTTAAATTTCTCATTACTCTACTGTATATTGTTTTAACAAACTAATACTGATTTTAAAAGATTATAAGTTTTATACATACTAAATGCTTAATGCAGGGGGAGAGTATTGGACATTAAACAGCATGTACTTTGGACAAGCGTAAATATTTACGCAACATGCTTACAAATTTTCGCATTTATTTCACTCACTTGATGTCATTAACAATATATATTTTCCCCTGTGATGGTGAGTATTTCAAGTTTTTAAGACATGTACTTCTTCAAAAAAAAAATCTGAGTTTTTTTTTTTTTCAATTTGTTTGATTGGAAAATAAATCCCAATGAAAATTATATTATCATTTGCTAAATAAGTTAAAAAACGCTTTTATTTTTAATAAAAATTACAATTTTTTTAAGAAAAATAACTTTTTTGTTAGACCTATCAAAACTTATTATTTATTCCCTGTACCTACACTGCAAAAAATCCGAATCAAATTAAGAAATATATTACCGTTGGCACTTTAGCATCATCATACAAAAATTCTATTTTTCAGTAAAATAAATTCTTACCGAGAAATATTGCACAGTAACTTTTGCTGTAATATTTAGTTCATTAGAATTATTCAGTGATTTTACGGTAATTATGTTACTGTAAAAATTAAGGTATATCATATTTTTTGTTTCATAACATGTTCCGGTAAAGATGGACTTAATGGCAAAAAGAGCCGGCACTTTAAGTGCCGGTACTTTTATCCGGTATTTTTGATCCGGAATTTTTTACAGTGTAGCACATAAACTTTAAACATAACATAAGCACAAAAGGACTCAAGAAGTTATTCTACATTGAATAATGACTGTTTCTGAAGGTCATTTTAATAGTTGTTATTTAAACAAAATTTTTATAGATCTACAAGGACAAAACCCATAGATTAATATAAAAATAATATGTTAAAAAGAAGAGAAATCACATAACGAAACAGGTTATCCCATTTGCTTTTCAAGATAATATCATAATGATGACACTCTTCATTTGCCGTTATTCAAAGTAAATGAAAACAAAATACGGAATCAATAGAAATGTTAATAAAGGTCAGAAATACAGAACAAAAATATTGAGACTGGTCTTCAATTCTGTCACTTCTGGAAGGCCAACATAATCTTTGAGGTATTATGACAGAATAGTTCTGACACCGTGAATATTATTTTTTCTCTATCTGTACCAGAAAACACGAAAAATATATTTATTTCAAAGGAAATTAATTTGTAATCAGTTATATATTAGTTTATTTTGTAATTAATTATACAGTAATTCATTTTATACTTAATTGGATTAGTTAAAATTTAAACAAAAATTTTTTTGAGTGCAATTAAAATTATTGAAAAGGTGAAGGGCAATTAATTTCTATTATAATAAATTGTAAAGTAATTACTAATTAAGTTTAAACGAATTCAAATTAGATTTTTACCTTAACAATGGAAAAATATGAAATTGAGTTAATTAAAGAGTGCTTCACATGAAGTAAGTTTTAACATTTCCAAAAGAATAGTCATAGTCCATTTCGAAAGGTTAATTTGAGTTTCCTAAATAGAATTTAATATCAATAAACATTTACCCATGAAACTGAAATTAAATAGATATGGCAGTTTAGAAATTTTTGAAATATACATTTAAGTCAACTTAATTTTAGTTAATAAAAGGTAGTTCCTTTTCTTAAGATTAATAATTTGATGCCATTACAGGCATTACTTGTGTCCTAGCTTTTAAATTTTTTTTAATTTCATGAATTTATTTTTTTAATCATTCTTAATCTAATTTTAATATAAATTAAACGAATTATTTAATTTTTAGTACATTTTATAAAAAAAAAGTATTTTACTGTCTTCTTAACAATCAATGTAACGACTTACTTTTTTGAATCAGTACAAATGTAAAACTAATTAATTCATTGTCGCTATTAAATCGAACATGAAAGTCTATTTATATTTCTTTATTGGGATCTGAGGAAAATGACTCCCTATACATCCCTTTAAGGGAACATTTTATTTTAATTTTAAAATTTTAATAACTACATTGATTCTAACAATAGTTATAAAGTAATTAAGCAATTTTTCTTTAAAAGATTTAGTTTAATTCTCTCATATTAAATATTACTCAGTCGTAAGAAACGTAAATGTATCTGCGACCGCTAAACTATTCCTAAATACTACAGTGATGTTACCTCCACTATAAAATTGGACTAGACACCTTTGCAAATAGCAATATGTATCAACTTATAAATTTATTGAAGATTATTTTTATGTATCCATGAAACGTGTATTTTTCATTTTAGCCTTCCGAATAATTATTTTTATTAAAGATTATTAATTAAATTTTACTCCGCTTGGAAAAGTATTTTTTGAGCACTTTAAAAATAAATCCTAGAAAAATATTTAAAAAAATACTGTTAAATAGTTTCAACATTAAAAAAAATAAGTACTATATCTCAAATAATTGTAGCGTTTCTTTCAATTTGCAAAAATAAATGTCACCTCAAAGTTTAAAAAGATTTCTTGATTCGCTGATAATATGCATTCATTTCAATTTCAATAAACACTCAAACGCGTATTTGATCCTATCAAATTATAAACTAGTATTGAAGAAAAATAAATTAAACATCATTAACACTTTAGATACACTAAAGATATTTAAATAATTAAATTTATAATAGTATAGTGATTGCTATTGAAAAATAATAATTATAACAAGCATGAAATGAATCTAAAGTTTTGAATATTATTTTCGTAGCCAGGAAAATCGCAAAATATTTTCATTCTGAACTAAAGAAGGAGGATCACTATAAAATAAAACGCAATTACAATTATTGTTACTTTGGCGTACTTTTAAAGGAAAACATTTACAATTATACGAGCCAGGAAAAATTATACATATAAAATACATAATCTGCCAATGTTTTCTTATATATAGTGGTCTTGCCATTGAATGTTTTGTGTCAAAACTAAGTATTTATTCCCTCTGGTTTCCAGAAAAAAAATACCTCATCAGATTTTATTTAAAGCTTAACTCATCTTGGAAAAAAAAGAAGCTAGTTTTTAAAAGAATAATATTAATTACTTATCCTGCATCAAACTTGAAAAAAAAGACGCAATAAAATGAAGATCACCTTGGCTTTTGATCTTCGTGCATATAGAATCATCTACACATATCCTAAAATATGTTCCGGATTCAACGAGAACACTATTATTTATGCATGAAAAAATATTTTGTCACTTTGAATAGCATATTTAAAACTGTAGAAGCAATTTTATGCTTTTTTTAGTTGTAATGGATATAATAATTATTTGAGGGCTTATCATAGCATTTATAATGCATAAATGCATAAAAACAAACTTCAACTTTATGCAGGACGTGAAAAATTCGCTATTTTTCTGTTAAGTTTTTTTTTTCTTTTATCATAAGATCTCAACTAAAAACAAAACATGTATTAAACAAATAATTTTGGACGTAGCTGATTCAATAAACTATAGTTAATTCCAGTTTCTAAAATTAATTGAATTTATATTTCAATGATTTTTTTCTTTTAAATGAATTAGAAAATAAGTTAGTGTTTAACTAAAAACAAATACTATAACTTTCTAGTCCATACTTTTTACAAGGGAGTATTTTTTTCATAGAGCCACCGAGCAAGAAACAGCATAGTATTTAGAAGAATTTCTTTCGCACAAAACCGCATTCTAAGTCAGAAAAAGAAAAAAGTTTTAAAAAATATAATGTTCGATTTCTCTAAATTAAGTAATTTTAATCGCTAAGTAGGTAAAATGATCAGAATTGAGTTTTTAATCAAAACATCTTTAATTTTTTGAACAAAGTATAAATGTAAATCCTTATATTGAATGGTATTAAAGATCCCTGCTGGGCAAAATTGTAGATTAGGTCAATTATGTTTAGTTTTCAGTATTATCAGTCATTTTGTTGTACTATACAATAAATATATGGAATTTTCTAAGACTTATTTAAAAGAAAAAAACTTTCAAAATTTAATAACTGAAAATATTTATGTATATAACTAAAAATATTATGTTTCAATGTATTATTGTGGTTGAAATTGCCTATACGTTCTTTTTAATTCAAAAATTATCGTTATTCGTTTTCTGAAAAATGCTTTACAAAGTTATGATCCTAAACTTTTTTACTTTTTATTTCATAATCTGTTTTTTTTTAAAAATTATAAACAAAATATATAGTTTAAAAAAATTGTGATTAGAAAGCAAAATAAAACAACTTAAATGAATAGTGTGCAAAATAAAAAACTGCCTACCCTGAATAACATATGATCTAATGATTAGATCTTCTCGTTCTTGGACTCATAATTATAAAGAAAACGATGAACTACTAATACTAGAGTTAAGTAAATTCAAATTTGTATTAAATGAATTTTAATAGAACAAAACCTACCGAAAGACATTCTAAGCCCAACAAACAGTTTTGAAACATATGAGAATATAAAATACTTTAACATTGTGTTGTAAACTGATATAAATGTATGGAATAAACAAACACTGGTCCATATAGGATACATCGCGGAAAATCAATTGGACATATAAATTGCACACGGATACTTATTTTTAACCCTTTCGAAAATTTGCGCGCATTTACATTTTCAGTCAGAAAACCTGATTAAACTGACGAGTTGAATTTATTTTATAAATCTATGAAAAAATAATCTGTTTATCTAATATTGACAATCTAAACAAAGAGTTTCAAAAACAAAAAGCTTTAAGCGATGAGCAAGTCTTCTTTCAGATCTCAAGGCGAGCAAGCCATCTTGAGGTTAAAGTTCAGTGGAAAATTGTTCCCGTTGTAATTTATTATGGAATAACTGTGAAAGAAGACCTTCAAATAGGTAATTTTCTCCCCCTTTATTACATTTTGTTGCTGCTGTAGACGAATTAAAGTTTTTATATCCTTTGTTGGAAAAACAGAAGATCTTCATCAGTTAGACCTTGAGATCTTTTTTCAGTTCAAAATATGTTATTTAATAAGAATGACATTTCTGAGTGATTCAAGTTATCTATAATTATTTTTAAATTTGAACTGTATCAAATGTACTTAATTGTATAGGCTGATTCCGTTTTTCTTAGAATTGAATATTTCTTTAAGTAAAAATCTATTATAATTTACCAACTGTAACAGGATAAATATATTTTCGAGATTTTTTTCAGATACAAGAATTAGTTGCAGATACAGTAAGAATTTGAAGCGATGTATAATGTGTAATGAACTATAATTTCTCTACAATTCAGTGAGATATAATTACTCCCTAGTTCAGTACATTTAGAATGTTTAGAAAAATAATAGTCTTAAAATATGATTTTAAGCACCTTTGAAATGCATTCTCAAACACATCTAGTTATCTGTTTCTGTAATAACTTTTGAATTTTTATAAAAAGTTCAGAATTATTCTCATTTAAAGGTTCTTAATTCTTGTGAAATTACACATATTTCATACTACTTTTGTAATTTACGTTTCCTACGTTTCAATACTGAGATATGTAGGCATGCTTGGGAGGAATAATAAAATTTTTTGGACTTGTTGGATACTATATCTATCAGCAAAGAAAAAATACGTTTTTACTTATTAAATTATTTATTAGAATTTTATTTATGAACAATAATTGCTTAAACAGAAAAAAAATCAATAAATTAAATAAATAAAATTTATGATATTTGATATCCGCATCACGAATTATGTAAATAATTCTATTTATAATGCTTAGATAAATAATATATTTCAAATATGATTATAAACACCTTTGAAATGCATGCCCAAACACTTCTATTGATCTGTTTTTGTTATAAATGTAATAAATTTTGGAAAATGTTAAATATTGCAAAATATTTCTCATTTACAGGTTCTCTATTCCTGGGAAATAACACAGAATTTAGCTTACTTTTGTCAGTTAAGTTTCCTACAGTTATTGCTGTGGCGCAACTACCATTACGAAAATTAAATACCAATTCACTAGTATATAAGACATGTTAACTTGATTCTATCACGAGGTACCTTTTGATAGATGAAGGTTGACATAATCGATTTATAATTCCCTTCATTGGTGACCTGGACGTGGTATGAACTTGCCAACATCGATGGATGTTACACATTAAATAATTGATTTGCTTAATATGTATACTCAAAAAAAATCCGGTGAAGTAAATAAAGTCTCCCCGGTCAATAAACAATATTGAAAAGGAAAAAAAATTAATTACTGAGCAAAATGCTATAAACAAAAAAAAAAATGAGTGAAATGCTATAATGAAGAAAAAATAACAATAAGCGAAATGCTACAAAGAAAAAAAATCATAATGAGAGAAATGCATTAAAAAAATATATATAATGAGCAAAAATTTATATAAATATATAAACAGCATGTGTCAACTAGTGGTATTCGTTCATCGAATTCTATTTCAGATAAAATTCTGGAAGGGGAGTAATGTGGCGTAACTGCCACAACAAATATTAAATACCAATTCACTAGTACAGGGATGGCGAACCAATGGCACGAGACACAATATTTTGGGCTCGTCACCGATCACAATTGTAATTACACTATGAATTGTTAATACACAAATGTTATTACACTATGAAGCATATGTAACAATTAAATTAAAATTCACAAAAATAAAAAAAAAATAATAAACAATTATTAATAGAAAAATTAACAATTAATGCTAAAAAAACAATTAATAACCATAAAAAACAGGCTAACAGTAAATAACTAGTAAAAAAAAATTAACAGTCCTGCTTAAACTAACATCTTACAACCTAATATAAATTATTTGTCATATAATCTGCAACAACAGAAGTCACACTGATGTTACTTTACGCGTATAACTGAGACATGGCACAATGTACTTATTTTTCATGAAAATAAAGAGTTTTGAGTTGATAGTATTTAGTATTATTATTTTCCCAATAATCACGGAGTCAAAATTATTTGAGGGCACGTCTATGACCTCATTAAACAATTTTTTTGAAAAAATGGCACGTTGGTGTGTAAAGGTTCGCCACCCCTGCACTAGTATATAAGACATGTTGACTTATTTCTATCTCGAGGTACCTTTTGATAGATGAAGGTTGACATAGCCGATTTATAATACCCTTCATAGTAAACATTTGAGAGAAATAGCATTTAAGTAAACTTGTTGTAGCTCTATACCTATCACTAAATACAGAAATACATATCTATATATCTATTCATATCATTATTGATTAGAATTTGTTTTGAAAATAATAAGTGTTTAAATGGACTAAATTAACTAATTAATTAGTTAAATAAATAAAAATTGTGATCTTTGATTTCCGTACCACAAACTATGTAGATAATGTTATCCATTTACATTTTTATACATTTCTTCACTATTCTCTGATTAATTAATTGGCAAATATATTGACTTCTTATATTGACTTCTTATACGCCTATTAACTGAGAATGTAATTTACTTACATGTCAAATCTATGATTCAGAGTTCCCTTATTATACTTCCGTTCTTTCTTTGTTTTCTTCTCATGTCTTTCATTTATTCACTTAACTATAGATTCTTTTTGTATATATTTAATCAGTTATTCTTCATAATTCTTTATTCACTTTTTGTTACTCTTTTACTATACACCACATATGAAGATATCATTTGGTAAAACAAATAATAAAATCTTAGCTTGCGAATATGCTTTTAAAATTACCACTAATGCTAACTTCAGCTCGTAGGTTTCACAAAACAAGTATAACAAAGTTTAAGAAAATTTCATGAACATTAATTACATAAAGGGTCATATTAATACTAAAATGTCACTATAGTTACTATTGCTATAAAGAAGCGTTATAAATGTCTGCTTAACGAATTTCGCATAATTTATAATACTTACTGTCTTAATTGTTGAAAAACGTAGATACATATAATGATTCTTGCTGTATTTAAAGCATAATTATAAATCCGATTATTATGTTGAAAAAAGTTATATGTTATTAAAAATAAGTTACACATATCATATTTTAAATAAATATGAATGATACAATCATTTGGATAGTTTTAAGCGTTACTAATATGCTAGCTGTTAGGACATATATACCAAAGCTTTGATATCGAAATCATGCTTTTAGTTTTAAAAAAAGAATTGTGAATCCCTTATGGTAATGATTTGATTTTAAAAATAATATTATAGCTTGAAAGTCACTATTTCAAAATATCAAAAAAATTTCCTAGGTGTCCTATACTCTTTAGTGTTTCCTGATATTTTTTATTTTTTTTTATATTATTAAGATATGCAGGCTTCTTATTTTTGTGCTAAAATTTAACAATATTACAGTATTTCTTCACATTAATTACGTAATTCTAAATTTTAACTTAAATTCTCACATGTTTTAATTAACACTTTAAGATCGTAGTCAATTTTCATGAAATTATGGTTCAATATTTGGGTGCACAGTGGGAAATATTATGGATCAACATTTCTCAGAGAATGTTTTGAAGCCCATTACAGATTGAATGTTTAAAATTTAGATGAGTTTAAATAAATTAGAAACAATTATTTAAACAATTATTTGTTGCTTTCTTAAACATACCTTTATTTTATTAAGACATAAAAATTTTAAAACTGAAATGAATCCAGGCAATTAGTTTAATCACTTTATTATATTTAATCATTTTTGTAACTTTTGATTTGAAAAGCCTAACAATCAAGTTTTTAATGACTATACATGAGCCGGTGATAATTACTCTTGTAGAAACAAAATACTTATTTACGATATTCTTCACTAAACAATAGAGATAAATCCTAAAAACTTGTTGCATACTGTTTGTACTTGATTATACTTTCTTCCTAAATCCTTTGTAAAGATAATAAACAATTTTGCTATTGATTCTATGGAAACTAGATTTTGATTAAAATGCAATATTGTTTTGATAAAAATAATAATACAATTGTTTGTATTTAAGACTAAAAATAAATAAAGATTGCTACTGTGCTTTAAGAGAATGCTCGAATCAAAAGATGAGATTTGTTCTTTAATCAATTTAAGAAAAGACACTGAGATTTGCTTTTTAAATGGGTCCTCTAAAATGTAAATTTTAAGAAAATAAATTTAAACAAATAAATATGTATCATAGTATAAAAATGTAGTATGCATCATAACGGTTAGAAAAATGAGCAGGAAAAAAAGGATTTAAAGAATAACTAGAAAACAAATTGATTATTTGTTGCTTGACGAAATTGTACATTGAGAAAAAAAGTACGCTCGAAACTACCAGAATAAGAAATTATTTATCGTGTTTCTGGCTCTACGGAACACCAAAAACCTCGGTAAATTTTACGAAGCCTTTTGGTAATGGTTTTAGCAAAACTAACAATTAAATAAGGTTTTTATGTAGTAAAATTTGTTAATTTTATCATCATATCTTAGAGTATCAAATAAAAACTGCTTATTTATTTACTTTTCACATTTAGTAAAAAATACGGAAGAATTTTTTACTAAATATGTGATAATAAGAACTATAATTTTGCAAACCCGAATTACAATATGAGCTGGAAAATATTCAAATGAATGATTTAGGTACCACATATTTTGGTTTTGCTAACCAGAATCATTTCTTTTTATCAGAAATATCTTTACTATACGATAATTTTATAATTTTTTCCTCGTGCATTTATTCCTGTCTGTAGTATTTATTTTAAATAAAAAGAAAATTCACATTTTAAATTTTCAAGGCAAATGTTTTCTTATTGTAAACAATATAATATTTTTTTTATTGTAAACAATGCAATGCAAATGGCAAAATACAGCTAATAATAAACATACAAATAGTTAGCTGTTTATTTATATGTGTGTTTATCATTAGCTGCATTTGACGACCAGCTGGCTCAATTGCTTATGGCAATATCGCATGTTTCTGGAAAAGTGTTTTAGACTCTTTCCAGTAACTTCACGTCGGCGCCTCTTGCAAAGTCATATCGATTACTTTTTTTAAACAACTGTTTCAGAACATATAATGAAAAACAATTTCTGATGGATACTTATTCTAATCTCAAAATTTCTTACGTCATTTCACTTACGAAGCAGTTATAATTCATTTTATTAAATTATATACTATAAAAAATAGGTTTATAGAAAGAATAGCGCTTTACTCTAGTTCATACTAGTTATTTTATTTTCATTTTCCATACTCCGCGCCAGATAAAAAGAAAATGTTTTAATCATTTAAAACAAACTTTCGTGGTCAGTATTTGCATCGGATTAGAGTTGCAAGTATTCAATTATTACTGAAGTTTTCTTCGATTACACGTGCATAATAATTTAAAATAAAAATACATACCTCGCTTAAACATGTACAAAAATTCTAAAGTTAATCTTATCAGAATATATATATATATTTTTTTTGTTTTAATGGCGGGCACTTGGAGCTATTGTCCATTGGCCACAGAAAGTGCCAGAACTGCTAATTCTCTTTTCGTTACCCAGTGGGCTCCTGTGGCGAAGCCACGGCGGTGGAACAGCGTCGCCCACGTCACACTACCACAACCCGTTTATAGGGCGGGTCACATTCACACATTCACACATTCACACACAAAGGAGAAAGGACATAGAACACAGATAGAGGGAAAGAAACATCCATGCCTTGCCCGGGATTCGAACCCAGAACCTTTCTGATGCAAGGACAGTTCCCTGCCCCCTACACAGACTGGTCGGCTTATCAGAATATATGAAAATTAAAAAAAAAATTTTTATAAATATAAGTTGAGCTTCTAGTTACTTGACTAAATTTAGGTCATTTTAAATTCATAAATGCAATTGACACCGACATTATGGAATTTATCAATGCAAATATTATAGGCAAAAAAAATTATACCTATTTTCTTTCCTTATATTACTCTAATTATTCTCTCATGTCTCCATTTTCCCTTTTAACCGTCGTTGAACAGCCAACCTAATTTCGGGTTCACGACTACTGATATTCAGCTCCGCAGCCATGTAATTTTGAACCAATCTTGAAGACAAGGAAACTCTTGGATCAGTACCCCCAGAGGTATAATTTTTTATAGGAACATGGAGAACTAAGAGGCTCAACAGATTTAACGTCCATCAGTCACCATTTTCTACACTTCTTCCGCCTTCGGCAGGCGGGAGCGAACAAACGACCTCTTGGACATGGACTCAGTGCCCTACCAGCCAGGCTATCTCGCCCTTCTCCTCTCTCTATTAGACGAATCAAAGTTACTGCAGCAAAATTTATTAGTTTTCTATTGTTTACTTTGTGAATGCTAAAAAGAAACAAACATTTTTAAAAGCATAAATCAACAAACACAAAAGAAAAGCTTTATTTTCTCATGTTTTGAATGAAATTGTTGCGAAACTAATATATAAGAAGTATTATTAACTATGACGCAATAATTTAGGCACTGATAATCAAACAACAAAAATGAAAGTTATCTAATTTTTTTTTCTAGTTCCAATAACAAATTATTTACTTATTCCATTACTTGAAAACTTATTTAAAATCGTATTTTTTAGTAATTTTCAGATTTCCTTGCTACCAATATCAATAGCTTCAATTTTTCTTTCGATAAGCAACTTTTTCAATAAACCTTTCCCATTCCAATATTTAATTGTTTAGCCGTTCCCAGAATATTCCTTATTAACCTAAATAGTTCTTTCTTTGCTCGAATTCGAGTGAACAGTTGTCATGCATGCTAATATTATAATTGATGATGATAGAGTAGCAAGATAGGAATCGTGGGTGATGAGTTTTAAATTGCACGTAGAGCTGTTGGTCGTGCATTTTAGCACCTTGGCTAAAAGCATGTAATTTTATATCTGAGCCATGACGTTGATTATAAGAATATCCAATTTCTTATAATTGATAAGCGAGTATAATCTGGAATCTTAAGAAATCTAGTTTTGTTCATTGATAACAAAACGTGGGGAAAATGGTTAAAATTTTGTTTTGTTGTTCTTTATTTCATAATTTAAAATGTGTTGTTTCAATTTTAATTTGACCTACTTTCTTGTAAGTTTGTAACGTATTGTTGAATGGTCGTGATATTGAATTATTGTGAAAAGAATTACTTTTATTCAAATTTAAAGATTGGTATTAAAATCTTTATATCATTTATTGTTTGTTCAAGACATTTATTTCTGTTTACTTTTAAGCTCAATATTTTTTTTAATTGTTTTTCATTATATAATCATAAAAATGATAAATGATAAATATTAAAAAAAATGTAATGGATATTTCAAGAGCTTACTGGAAGAACCCGGCCAAGAGATAATTTAGTGAATTTCAGTAAATGAGTGTTAAAAGTTTAAAAGTTCCTCATTTTCGTCTTTTTTTGACATATCTTTATGGCTTTAAGTGTGTTTGTGAAGACATGACTCACAGAATTTTTTGGGGTCCATTTATTTAATTTTAACTCTTTCATAAAGGAGATTTTAATGATTTTTGCGAGTAGCATTTGAGAACATTAAGAACATTCGATATACATGCTCATTAAGTCAGAGAATCGAAAGTCATGTCACAGGGATTTGGAGAAATTTGCCTTCTTCTCGAAATCTACGCATAAATTGAGGAGGTGCCCTCCATGCCATCTATCCATGTGTTTCTGAGCCAAGATTTACGTTTACACTTGCGGTGCTCACTTGTTGAACGAAGACGCTACTTCCTGATTTAAATCGCGAAAAAGCCAATGGTTGAGATCTGGGTTTGACCAAGTATCATAAATAACATGATATTTTGCCTACTCACTCTGATGATTGAGAGTAGAAAACAGTACAGATTGAGAGTAGAGAACCACCAATCTTCAGAATTCGATCCTGGGTCTCGTCTTATTTCCCAAGCCAGCACTGATCTATAAAGTGAGAGCAATCAAAGAAACTATACGAAGTGAAACAATTGCAAACAAATAAGTTTACATTTAAATTTGATAACGGACTTTACTTTCTGCCACTCATACTATAGAATGTCCTTGTCTTCTAGTCAATTTGTGGCTGACAATGTCAACCGTCAGCTATCTGCAGGTACCTCCTGATAGAATCAAGTTAACATGTCTTATATTCTAGCGAATAGGATTTTATTAATTGTAGTGGTAGTTACGCATTACATTCAATATGGATGACCAGTATTATATGCAGAGGTTTAAGTTAAGCATGTGGATATCAAGCATGGTGAATTAGTCAAAGCATGACGAACTAGTCAATTCACGGCGAATGTAGATTACTCTTAAACTAGAGCTTAGAAATTTTATATGTGAGATTTTTATTTTGAGATAATAAAAATGAAGGTACATTAAAAGGATAAATACTTCATTTTTTTCATGTTGTGGGCTATCAAGCAACTATCGATGGACAGTTGGGCCACCTTAATTCGGAACCTGTTGCTTTCATCTATATTGTTGATAGGGCGAATCCTTAATTAACTTTTTAATGTGTTCACTGTCTATTGGTAGAGAACTACTGCTGAAAAATCAAACATAGATAAAAATTTTAAGATTCACCGTGATGGCTCTGGGTATAGGGCATTCGCCTCCCTCCCCAAGAGATAACCCAGATTCAAGTCCCAGGGGTGGCTGGTAGATACGAATTTTGCACCGACCGAACAATCGCACCGACCGAACAATCGCACCGACCACAATGCTGACGTAAAATATCCATAATGATAGAAAGATGGGTTGGAATTCCCTTGCCGTCAAGCTAACCGTGGGTGGTTTTCACGGTATTCCTCTCCTTGTAACTCAAATCTGGGTTAGTAAATTTTCTTAATTGGGGCTATCCTACAAAATTTAATTTTTTTTTGTGATCGAAGGAGGGACAGTTAGAAATTTTAATTTACAACAAATTTTATAAGGCACGTGAATACAATTTTCTGTATTATACATTTAATACTAAGATATTTCAGGCTTAGATGCACGTATACAAATCATATTTATGACTAATACAATAGTTAATTTTTTGTATCACCTGAGGTTCAGAATTGTAGAAATCAGGCATTGATATTTTTCATTATTTAATAGCACTACTATTGTTTTGAACATGTATATAAAAGTTCTGTAAATATTAGTAGAAACTGATTTTTTTTCGCTGAAAAATAGCCCATGACAAAAAATCTATTCGGACATTTTTCATTTATAAAGCAAAATTGCACCTATTATGTAGTTTTTTTTTCTTTTAATAGCGAGGTGAAATTAGTGTTAAGTCTTTAATTTCAAATAAAATATACTCTTGATATCTCAAAGTTAAAGGGACGTTAGAAAAAAATCGAGGTAGCGAGTTTTCGAGAGAAACTTTTTCCAAAAAGTAGAAAAAATATATTCTAAAGTAATTCTCCTGAAAGTAGAGTCATGAAACGTAAGAATAACTATTAATAATTATGTATGTAATGATAGTTTACTACAAGTCTAAATACAGCAATGATAGTTTTATTTTTAAATGTAAGACAAAAATAATTCTGCATTAAATAGAAAATATTTGATTTCCAATAAACTTTCATTGTGATTTTTCAAAAAAATTCATTTTCTATTTCGCGAAATAGTCGACATAACGAGACTTTGAGAAAAAACTCTTCGACCTAGGAATTCAAATTAATATTGGATGGATATGTAATGCGAAGAGGGAAAATATTTTTTTGACGTAACAAGGTTACCGAGAAATAGAAGTTTGAAATATAGAGAGTATACTGTATTATATATCATTTTGTATTAAAGTTTTTATTAAATAAAAATAAGTTTTCTTTTAGAAAAGCTACTTATTCTATTTTTTTAAGAACTAATTTAAGTAAATAAAGGTTGAAAATATGCTAAGATCTACTGGCAAACTTCTCAACACGAAACTTTTCCTTGAAAAAAAATTTACGCCTGGTTTCCATTTGACATTAATTCTCTTCGGAATTTAATGATTTTATTTTCGTTTTCATTTAAAGAAATCCCAAGAGTCCACATCGCTTTGAAATCGGAAATTACGCCTAATCCCATCTAGAGTCAGAGCTCAGATTAAACCTGACGAAACCGCAAGTATTTCACAAAACAGGTTTTGTCTTTGGAACAAGAAGATTCCCATAGCGTTCTTTTTTTTTTCTTTACTTCTTCAGAAATTATGTCCTTTTCCTACGCTGTGAAATACCACTGTGGATGGTAGGCAGCAAAACGAATTCTGTATAGTTCGTGACTGGCTTCTTGAATTTACGAGCTTAATTTTCGTTGTAAATTCCTAGTATCCGTTCTGGTCTCTGAGAAAGCTCTCGGAAATTCTTAGAGTGTGCTTTCTCAAAGAATACGCCTGTTTAGTTTCGCAAAACGATAGCGAAGAATTCTCAAATGGCGCATTAATGCTCTAGATCACGTATCTCCCATGCATACAATTCACAATCAGATTAACTTCTTTGCTTTTTCATTGCCAAGATCTCGGATGATTTAAAAAAGTCTTGTAGGGCGATAACCTGATGTCGTTATGCGATGTTGCGAGGGAGAGAAAATTGATATTTACGATACGTGAAGCTCCTTTAAGGTTATAGTTAATTTGCGAACAGTTTTATTTCATGCTCCCCCCTTTTTTTTTCTATTTCAAAATAGGAGCATTAAGTTGTAAAATCACGGACATATTTTTATTTTCTTTACTTTAATGTAAAAAATGTTTTAAAGTACACATTAAGAAATAATGGTAAAAAGTATCAGCACTCAGGGGGCCGGTACTTTTTATTAAATAAAAAGTACCGGTATAAAAGTTAGAGCTACGTAGTCTGTGTAAAAGTTACGTATAAATATCTATGAACTTACATAGACATTTATACGTATTTATAAACAAAATTATATTAATTTTCATTATTTATTTCATTCAAAATTATGTAGCAGACTGAAAAATGAACTGCTTAAGTATTGTATTTTTCATTCTATGTAAGTCCAGCGCAATCTATATAACTATCTGTTCTATTAATATTCATGTACACTAAAAAAAATCCCGGATGAAATACGGCAAATAGTACAGGTAATTTTGTTACACCGTCCACAAAATCCATTTTACCGTAAACTATTTTACCGTAATTTTAACGGTAATATTTAATTGGAGAGATTCAGTGATTTTATATAATTAGTACTGTAAAATCAGATTTTTTTGTCCCGTTACACGTTTCGTAAAAATAATTTCACAGTAAAAAGTACCGGCATCCTGAGTGCTATTAAATATTACTGTTAAAATTACAGTAAAATGGATTTTGCGGATGTTGCAACTAAGTTATCTGTACTTTCTTCCGTATTTGATCTGGAATTTTTTCTAGTGTACATGAATATTAATAGAGCGGATAGTTATATAGATTGTGCTGGACTTACATAGATATTAATACGTAATTATAAACAAAATTATTTAAATTTTTATTATTTATTTCATTTATAATTCTGTAGCAGACTGAAAAATAGACTGCTTAAGTATTGTATTTTTCCTTCTACTGGATAACGCATAAAATTTGTATACAAAGAATAATATATAAAGCATAAATTTGCATGTAGACAATAAAAGAGTATTTAACGTCCTTTCCCAATTTTCACATACATTTTGTTTATTTACAACCATAAACCATAGTTCTTACTTTTCAATTGTGCAAACATAAAATTATACAAGCTATATATTATGGAATCCTTTACGTGCTAGTTTTGTAATCATTCGATTATAAGGTGTTTTCTTGCAAAGTTTTGCTTCAACTCTAAAAAAAATGCAATTTATAAGAATTTAATTGCAACTATAAAATGACTTAAATGATTCAAGATTTCTTTAGACAGTCGAACAAGTAACTAATGAATGCATTAGAATTTTAAAAGTTTGTATTGTACCAAAAAATTAATTATTGCATACGATTTTATTATAAATTGGAAATGAATTTATTTGAAGAATATTCGAAATAAAAAGCATATATTTGACAGTATTTAAATAGAAAAAGTTCGTTCTGAAATGGAAAATTTTCTAATTCAGCATAAGTTTTCTAATCTGTTATAAGCAATCTCTGTAAGTTTTTGTCCGTGTAAAACCACAATTATTTAGTTTTTACATGAAAAAATAAATAAATATAGTTAAGCTAATTTCTTAAAACAAATGTTTTCCACTCTAACGAAACATTTCAAACGCTTCAATAAATGAAAATTCATAGTTTCTATAATGTTTAATTCATAAGGTATAATCGTAAACAAAAGCCATATATCAATTACCCTTATTTATCACTGGTTATTTACAAACAATAACAACAATGAATAAGAGCACATCCTTTAAGCAAATATTTCCTCCTCAGGGACTTTTAAAAATTAATAATCTTCTCATTTTTTATTCTAGAGTACATTACCGCAACTTTAGATTAATTGCTATTTCAGAAACATTTGATCTCATTAATTAATTAATTCACGTTCTCCTAATATCTTGTTACAACTTTAATTTCGTAAATAAATCGTTACTCACGAGTAATTCACCTTAATGAAAATTTTCTTTCCCACGTCCTGGACTAGATAAATGAGCAGAACTAAAAGTCTGCGTTTACTGACAAACTTTGATATACCTATTAATGTATAACGTAAAAGGAAGACGTGTATATCAATTCATTAAATTTCGCTTTCGTGCTATCCACCTCACCTTTAGCCGCTTGTTGGAATCCAGCATTATTAATAAGCAGGGATATTTCATGGATGGCTGCAGTGAAAGGGATCGGTCAGTAGGACATGAAGTTGATTCTTAGGTTAAGCATTATTCACACCCTTAAGCCATGGACTTTGTGATTTATCGCAACCAAGAAGATGGCACGCTCTTTTTGTTTTTAAATTATGTTTTATTTGTTGTAGTAGGCAACGTAAATAACAAAGTGTCTTCTTAAGAGAAATGAATAATGGAAAGTGAACAACAATGTGTAAACATTTTTTTTTTTTTGCATAGATAAGTTTTCAGGAATTGGATTTATATATGAAGATAGGAATTTCAGTTTTTGGGGAAATATAATGACAAGTCATGATTTTTTTTTAATTTTTACAATATCGAGATTTATGTTACAGAAATAAAACGTATTTGCGTAGTTATTGATTGCCAAGTGGGAATTCTTCAAACCTCTTGACTACAAATCGGGAAACAATAATGACCATTATTATCGCCCTAAAATCATGTGATTTAACAGTAAAAGAAATATTATGCTTTTTCAATTTGAAACTATGTGTTATTTGTTTTAGTAACAACGTGAATTGTGTTAAAAGTAATGCATATGGGTGGTAAATCGCGATTTGCAAACAAATTCGTCTTTTTTTACATAGATAAGTATCTAGAAGTTAGATAGATCTACCATGAAAAATATAATAGTTTTTTTTTATTCTAAATTAAATGAATGGCTAAGAGCAATTTTATAAAAAGTTAAACTTTCAAATAGTTGTTCATATATAGTGTTGTTACTTAGTGTAATATCTATGAAATTGTAAGACACCGACCTATACATTACTAAACAATTTTAGATAAATGCTACTTACCTTGGTACTAAAATCCTCACAACTTAACGCCTCATTTTTTCAATCTTAAGCTTTCAATTTATTATTTGAGACTTATTTATGGTATTAAGAAATATAAAAGTAATAAATCAATAAAGATGATTTAATGATTCAATGTGATTTTTTTTTTATAAATTAAGTTTCTAGAAAAAAGAAATCTTATTTAGTAAAAGTTTGGAAATGATTAATCAGTAATTATACTGTAGTATGAGAAATCAATCATTTTATAATTATTAATTAAATAAATTATTGCAGTATAAAAAATTCTGGAAGTCTGATGATAATCTAGGAAGATTGTTTCAAAATTTCGACAATTGCAAAATGTTTATTATAGCATTACCCATGAATATATTCTTAATATATTCGTGGACAAAAAGTCTGTTCATATTGGCCAATTTTTTCTTCTAAGATTGTTTTTTGCAACTAAGACATTCACTTTAATAGAACTAGATCCATGGAAATATCCATACTGAGCTCAAGTATTCGTAAACATTTAAAGGTATTTAGAAGGAAATAAGTAGTTTTTATCTATTAACTATTTTTAAGAAGGAGAAAGCAGAAAAAATTTGTCATTCTTTTATATATTATTTGCATTAATTTCAAAATTTGGCTCATTTTAATTAATAGCAATTTAAATAAACTGTATTACACTAAAAATAAAACGGGAAGAATATGTTGATTAAAAATACTATAATTTTAACTAAATTTTATTTTTGGAACAAAATCGTGAACATCGCTATAGAATGTCAAATAAAGTAGCAATGGAAGGTCAAACATAGATTTATTTTTCTCAAACAAAAATCGTGCTTATTATATTTTTAACATACATTTAAATAAAGTTACGTTATTTAAAAGTTGAAATAATGTTTAATGCATATAAATTATTACATTTATTTTATTACTTACGCATTTTTAAATTAGATATGATTACTATTACAACGAACTAGTAATTTTCTTGGCAATAGAAATAAATTTGGTAAAATTTAAATATTTGTAAACATCAAATATAATGTTAGCTAAATAAGCCTAAGTTTATGTGATTTTAAAAACAGTATAGTAAGAAAGAGCATATTTATTCTCTAGATTCATTAAAATGTCAAATTAAAATTTACGACACCAAAGTAACTTCTAAAATGTGTATAGGTATTGTTTCTTTACTGCCCTCTCAAACAAAATTAGTACGAAGTTTTAATATACTTAAAGTGTAAATTAAAAACATGGTTACTCATTCAATAAAAAATGCTTCAATGGAAAATTGAATGTCATATATTCAAAACTGAGCAGGCTATAACGGCATTATTCACGATTTCACATCGACATCTTGATAAATACCTTTAAATAAGGAATAAAATCATGCAATTCTGCTCCTTTGAAAAAGCCTAAAATAGTTTTCAAAAAATTTTAGAAAATAATTAGTTTTGCTTAGATTGTGCTTTATGATTTAATCGTAAAATGCAGACAGTCAAAATTCCTCACCCGTGCAAAACCATAAACATTTGATCACAACTCTGACACTAACAGCAAGAAAATAATAGGATTTTTTGTAAAAAAAATCATCATATGTTCTTTTAAAGGCTCTAATTGAAAAAAATGTTCAAATATTCCTGAGTTTTCCGGCACGAAAATAAAATATACCTCTGTAGAAAGAAAGAACCGAAGAAAAGAATTATTTAAGTCAACTGTGTTATACAATTAAACAGCTTCCGCAGTTAAAAATAATTTTTAAATTTCATGCTTTTCATTTCTACATCTTTCTTTTCTCGCAGTCATCAGTTAAGGTTTAAAAGCTCAAAATCAAATTATTACTTACAGTTTCTAGAACTCAAGTCAGAATTACTGTTTTTACTGCTCTTCCGTTTTTTATTTTTTTGAAGATGCAAAATCCTAGTTGCTCAAAATCGTAATTATTGAACTAATGAATATTTTTGAGTCATTGCCTTAGTTAAGTTTGAACTCATGCATATTGCTCGCATATGCAGTAAAATACAAGCATTATACAAAACATAGTACCCATCTTTATTACATGAAACACTAATGCGTATAATGTAACAAAAATGATTATCTTTTTCTCCTGTTGGCAACGTAAAGTTAAAACAAACTGCTTTCAAAGTTTTTCAAAGATGAGAAATAAAAGTACACAGTTTACATAAATATCTCGATGATTTTATATTTTAACTACCCTTATTAGTTTGTACCTTTTCAATGGACCATTTTTTTGGTACTTAACGTAGTATCCCGTCGATCAGATTTATCAAATCTGAAAATAAATTTGGAAGCGGTTGAAATTTTAATATTAATTCATTTTTTTTGCATTTCAATTTTTTCAATTAGCTACATTTGCATTCTTAAAGTATTTTTATAGTTAATTACTTCATTAAAATAAATTTAAAAGATACCGAAATGAGTTTGGTGTGAAGTTGGCAATGGGACAACACGTAAGAACCCATTTTATTAGATTACGTTAGATTATAAGATTTAAAACTGTTACATCACCAAACCCTGAAATTTATAATTATGTGAATTAGAAAAATATATCAATTTTTTTACTATAGGATTTATTAGTTTATTTGTCACTTACAACTTTAGATAATGAAAATAAATCGAGAGTCTACTTAGAAAAAAACAATAACTCTTTTCTAAGACGCTTTAGTCTTAGTCGTCCTTTTATCGCAAGTGCGTTAAAAGAAAAAGAAGAAAAAAAACGGGAGGAAAAAAATTACGTACAAAAAATCACGTGCTTGTCAAAGCCTATACATTTTTTAAGAATTTTAAAATTCCTGTTTTCCTTCGTAAGCAAGTCAAGCTGTCTAGATGGATGTATCTAGGGGAGAATATATTGAGTTGCCAGAGGGGTTTGAATCTGATACTTTTCGAGTATAGTGGAACCTATAAACATTAATTAGAATTTTTAAAAAATGGATATTGGGGTGAAATGCCGATACCTTGGCCTCATTTCACGGCCGTGACGTATGGCACTGAAGAAAGTGACAAATGTATCGGCAACAGAGAATGAAAAAAATAAAGGTAATGTATCGTCATGTGAAAGACAGTTAGATGAGAGCTTCCTATTTTGGTAACTTTAAAGAATAAAAAGGTCATTTCAATCATGGACAAAAAGGTTCTGAGTTATTCAAGCATACTGATGAATCGGGTTCGGTTTGAATTTTTAACTAAGGGTTTTTCCCGCAGTTATTTAGATCAAAATTTTTCGAAAAATAATATAGAAAAGCTTAAGATTTAAAAATCCTTACATTATTCCTTAAAGCTCGAAAATCAAGCCGTTTGCGCATTTTGTTTGAAGGTAAAATCTTTGATCGGCAGATTTTAGTAACATCTGTTGACCAGTTGGTTTTTGAAAGCAGTAGCTACTGGATATAATGTTTTGCACTGCATTATTGTTTTTTTTTTCACTTTTAATAAGTGAGCCATGTCAAAAAATTACTTTTTGACGTTATGTGCGCCTTTCTGAACGTTAGAGTTCCTAAAGCGAAAACGAAATTTTATAAATTTATTTGTGGCTCCATTTTAATTATAAAATTTTAAAAAATGATTATGTATCGATATGGTCCAAGTAAGAGTTGCAATGCCATAGTGCATAAGGTACTGAGTATTGTGTAGATCCAGGATTTTATCTCAGGTGGCGAGTTAAAGCCTACAGCATTGGGTATTACTTTGATTGGAGAACAAGGAAGACCAATACGCAATGCTGTCAACATTACCCTCAACCCCCTTTATGCCGTTGCCTTAATCTTTATAAACCCTTTCATCAATAACTGGCTAGCTCAGGAATTTTCAGGAATTTTCATGGTTCAAGCAAGAAAGTGTCATTAAAAAAAGAAAAAGGAAACTCACGTTTAGTGAATTCCAAAAACCATGCGAAACACAAAATAATATATATGTGTATAACACACATATAATGTAAACTTTAGTTTTGTATTTACAGAAACATAGTATAAATGTTACATTTGAAGCATGTATTTTACTTAGCTTACTATGAAGGGGGGCCAATATTGCATTGCAACGGATACCGCCCGTAAATGTTGGAACATCTGACAATAATCTGTCTGGCTGAGAAGAGAAAAAAAGTGTGCAGTTAAATAATAATGATGCACTATAAACAATAAAAAAGAATAATTGAAAAATACCAAAAATAAAAAATTATGACTTTAAATTTACTTTAAAGACTAAGAATAAGGAGTAGGGATATTCGATCTATGATATCCCAGATCTTACAAGCAGATGCTTGCGACGTCTCGTCTGGTGATCGGACATGATTTTCTCATCAAATACCTATTCACAATGAAGTCCTTTGTGCATTTTGTGCCAACAGAATTTTGAAATGGACAAAAATGATTCAGAAAAGTTTCTTTCTTTGAAAGAAAGTGTCCTTCTTGTCCTTAATAAGTGTCCTGCTTTGTCCTTTGTAAACGATATTGGGAGGCAACTTGGATGATGTAGTTGACGCGCAGAGACTGATTTTCTTTTGTTTTTTAATATTTTCTTGTTTTTGCTTTGTATTTATTATTGTCATGTAGTTTATTGTTGTTTTCTTCTTTTTTCTCACGTCCACTCTCTTTCATCTGTAATGCATGAATTACACTGATGTAGAATAAAGTGTTTTTGCGATAATAATTTGTTGTTGTTCCTAATGGCACTTGCCATACTAGCAAGCCTGCTTGGTGAAACCGACCAAATTTAAGGCAGAGTGTGCGATTCTTGTTTTTCAGTGACGCCATCTATGGCCAAGAATTCGACTTCTGCCACATCATACGTCGCACCTGTTTTTAAGGCGGGCCCATTCATACATCCATTCATTCATCCACAGATCGTAATTTTGACCTGAATCAGGGAACGATTGGTCTCTAATCCAGTATCTCCAGAGGTACTGATTTACTATGGGAACATTGAGAACTTTGCGACTCAACAGATTTTTAACGTGCATAAGTCACCAACTGCACAGGGAGTTTTCGGCCGGGGGATTTCGAACCCACGAACTCTCGGACATGGGCCCAGCGCCCTACCGACCTGGCTATCCCGGCCTTGTCTTCAATTATGATCGTATCCAACCAATCAAAATAATATTGCAGTGTTAAATACATTCTTAAACAGACTGTTTTTACTATAAACGTTTCACAACAAATTAAAACAAATTCAATTTTCACCATATTTATTAATATCCTAAGATATGCTATTTTACACATATTTCATTTTGAAAAATGATTTGCTGGTAATTATTCATTCCATCGATAAACATTCAAGTTATTCTGAAGCCAAATTTTAAATTGCTCTTCCTTTATTTTCTTTTTTAACTTAACCCAAATACTACTAGTTAGGAAAACTACTTTGTTCTTAATTATTCAGTGCTAATATGAGTAGTTGCATATAATTTCAGTGAAAAAAGGTGAAAACATCCATACAAAACTTGACCCTCTTTGAAAACAAATTTCACCGAAATACCAGGAACAGCAGGCGAGACAACGATGATTGAATTGGGTCAAGGGGTCGAACCACACTCAAGGTGGTCGATTATTGACGAACCACGTCTTCTCCCCAAATTATGGAAAACAAGAGTTAGATCTTCCCTTGATCAGCTTTTTTTCTGAATGAAAATTCCAAACATGAAAAAGAAGATTTCGGCCTTAGTATGTTTTTATGATTATGTAAAACTAGTAATGTGACTAAATCATCGTTTATCAAAGATTATAAATACTTAGCAATTTTCACGGCAATATAGTTATTAGGGTTAAATATCAAAGGGATTTTAGCTTTGATAAAGTTTTTATACATTTTTTAAAGATTTTAGTCGCTTCTTCAAATTAATATTTTAATTAAAATTAGGTTTTTGGAACTTTTAATTAGTGTAAACATCCTGATTGAGAAAATTGCTGCTAAAATTTTTTTTGAAAATTTGACAATCGCTTTGACATTCTACTGAATTAAAGTAAATGTTTTAGTTCAGGTTTTAGTAAATACAATAATTGAAAAAAATGTAAATTCAATAAACAGAAGCAAAACTGAGTAGTAAGTATAGACCAAAACAAATTTTTTTTTTTACAGATTTCAAGGTATGCAAGAATTTTACTTCTCGATTATTTTGCACTATATTGATGAATCGAATTTAAAAATATTCTTTGTTAATACACATTACAAAAATGAAATTCGTAGCAAAATATATATAAATAAATATTATTGTTTCTTTATGCAAATTTATATTGATATGCAAAAACATATTTATAAATTTATCTTTTTATGAGAATCAATACAACACTTATTAACAATTAAGGATTTTGGAAAATGTAAATTTCGCAGTACATAATGCTAAATAATGACTTTAAAAAAGTTCTCTACCGAAACGAAAAAATTATTATTTCTACGCTTATAACACTCAATAATTTTAAATGTATTATTATAATACATTTAAAAATGTACTAATATTTTAAATGTATTATTTTCAACATTTTCATGATTACTTTAATAAATATATATAACAATCTTATTATTAACAACGTTATATTAATCTTAAATAAAATAAATAATATGTATAGTATATAATAATAATAAATAACAATTATGGAAATAATAATAATGTATCATATATAATAAATAATAATCTATTATATATAATTCTCTTACGTGGCTCCCAAATTTTGACTGTATTTCTTTTCCGCCGGTGGCAACGTTTGCTTTGTTTTGAAAACACCAAAGCATTTTGCCTTTTAATGATGTGTTTCTGATCTAATATATATAATTCTCTTACGTGGCTCCCAAATTTTGGCTGAAGTACTTTGTACAACTAAATAAGATTCTTTTCACAACAGTTAAATATTTACTTTATTTTCTTCATTCATAGAGAAAACAGTCGGCAAAGAATTCTGTTAGGTTAAAAAACACATTTCGCTAAAAAAATTACGAATTCTAAAAGAAATAAAAATAAACAACTTAAAAAATAAAAATGCTGTTGCCAGCCATAGAATTCTTTGAAAGTTAACTTAGCAACATAAATCAAAATGACATAGAAGCGCAACTAGATCAAAATATATGATACCTGAGCGCTGATATGATACCTGAGCGCTTGACATAACAAATCCTTCAATTCTAAAAGTGTTGTATCGCCAAATGCCCAAATTAACAATTGTGTTCTTAAAGAAAATCTATAAAAAGTTTTAAATAAACAACCTACTTCTACAACTGCTTCTTGAAGAACTTGGCTCATTGATTAAAAATATTGTTTTAATTTTACAGTACTAACTTTACTTCTACTAACATTATTGCTATGACCCTCGTTCATTACATTTTACAACTTCATGCTAAATTTGAGTACTTTATGTTGTTTTGTGGTTGATTACTGACATTTAGAAATTTGTACATAAAAAAAATAATATTTAGAGGTTAAGAGTTGCCTCAGAAAAATTTGAATTGTTGACATTGAACTTAACAATGGAAACAATCGTTTTTTTAAAAATTGAATTGTATTGTTGACATCAAAACTAAAAATATTGTGTTTCAACTTAACAATACTACCTTAATATATTCTTTAGAATTGCCTCGGAGAAATTTGAATTGTTAGCAGTGACTTAAACAAAAAGTTTTTACTTTAACTAAATACTATATTATAATTTTAACTTTTTCTATGACTATATACTCATTTTCTTACTTTTTTCTTTGTTTTTTAAACATTTTATATTTTTGTGATAAAATAAAAAACTTATAGTTGTTCTGCTTCTGAACGCTGATGAAAATACAAAATAATGGGCTTCATCAACAATCAAAAATATATACATTTATTTTACAAATTCTTTATTATTAAGGTGGCGCCCTTCAGAGAATTAAAAATACAAAATTATCTTCATCAAAGCCGATGCTTTACATCCGGCGTTCAGTGGCAGACTACATATTGTTATATTGTTGCAGACTACATAGATTTCATGTTGTTTTACAACACATGGCTTTAGCCCTCTGGTGGGAAGGACTTTAAAACAAAACTTACAACAGTTACTTTTCTCAACAACTGAAATTTAGAATAGTGTGATTAAGCAAAATATGTGAACTGTTTGCAATTTCAAATTAATATTGAAATGTACAGGTTTAGAATTTTCTACCGTGAAAAGTTTTCGGAACTTCAGTATTCAAAAAAGTATACGAAAACTAGACGTTAAGAACGTATCCAATGAGCGAGCAAAGCGAGCATTGGATTGCGAAGCAATCCGAAATGAACTGCGAAAGCAGTTCCGGGGGTTGGTGAGCGCCAGCGAGCAGGGGGCGAAGCCTCCTAGTAATTTTAGAAATCTTAATCAAAATATGTGAATGTAACAATTAAGGAACAACAAAATAACAATTAAGGAAATAATAATAGTTAATAATAATATCTTAATAATAAATAATAAAATCTTAATCTAGTTAATAATAAAATCTTAATCAAAATATGTGGAATATATTAGTTAAAGTTCAGTAAAAAAGAAATTATGTTTAATTAAAGAAATAATCACTATATTTAAGTTACGTGCAATTAAGTTGAAGTGCAATTTTTGAAAAAAATTATTTTTTCTTACTCCCAGTATATTCTTCCTTTGCGGAAGCAAACATACTAGGTCAAGTACAGAAGCAAAAAGGAATTAATTGATTAATAAGAAAATAAATAAAGTAAAACTAAAAAAATAATAAATACTATGATAAATAACATCTAATGATTTAAATTTCCAGACTGGACATTCAGACTTAAATATACTGATTAAATGATGCATGTAATAATGTATGCAGCAGAATACGCCACTAAACAGTATTTTCTGAGCATAATTACTTTTTATTTCTTCGATAGATTCAGACTTTTGATTCTTAAAAACTCGCTTCAGGAATGGTGCGCCTCAATCTGAAAAATGAAATATGAATAGTTCATTAAAAAAAAAAAAAAGTTTTGACCCCTTCATGCAACTTTTTAAGGAGAAATTACAATCATTTAAATTAAAAAATAAAAATATGTTTTTATAACACTCGCTTTCCAAATTTTTTTTAATGTATTTTCATTTTATTTTACTTTTTAATTACTTGATTCAATTTTGATTTATAAAGTTTATAATAACCATATCCTTCTAAACAAATAAATTAACAGAATTCAAAATTCTAACAAAACCATTTGACTAAATAATTACTAAAATGCAAAAAAAACTATATTTTTAACTTTATATTTCGTCAAAATTATTAATATAATTTATTTTTCGATCTTGCTTCTTCTTTTAAAATTCTCTTTCATCTTAAACTTCTTTTAAAATTCCCTATCACAACGTTTGAATACGCCTTCTAGTGGGTAGTATATTTTCAGACTTTTATTTATTAAGTTTTTATTTAGTTCTATCAGAATCATTGTCAGAGTAGGACGCTCTTTTTTAAGCAGCAAATAATAAGCACAATTCCGTAAGGAAAAGGTAGAACTTGAAAAAAAACGACCCAGAACATTAATAAAACTTACTGTAACAGAGCCCGCCCAACATTTAAAGAACAATATCTCAATAATTTTTGCCTTTTTGTTATCAACAAACTTGCAACTGATAATTTCCAATTTCGTGATCGCATTCTGTTTCAGATGTGTGTATTACGGTTTTCTTCAATTCATTACAAACTTAAGTGAAATCAACATTGCTTATTTCATTCCAATAAGTAAATGTGATTTCAGAATGTGCAGAACTGTAAAAGTTAGATAATATTCTTCTTTTATTTGGAATAGTAAATATTTCTGAATCTATATAATTCGGAAAACAACAATAAAAAATAATCTGAATTACTTGAAATAGTATCCTTCGCGTTGATTATTAATATTTTTTTATCGTTTTCTTGGTAAGCATTTTTAAATTTTGAATGAATAATTTTGACTAGAATTTAAATATTCTGCTCTTGAGTTACATATTGAAATTCATATCGTGATATTACAATTGTAAAACTTTGTTGTGTGGTAAGTCTTCTAAAAGTAATGAAGGGATAATCTATGTGTATATTATTTGATAATAAAATTATCAAATGAAGAACATTTCATTTGGAATTCTCCGGATTTATAATGCAAGTAAGTGTTATGATTTTTATAATACAATATTTACTTGTAAATATTTTTTTAATAATTTGATGAAAGTTCTCTACAGATTGGTTTTCTACGTGTGATTTAGAACTTTAGGACTAAAAAAGAGAAACAATATGAAAGTTTTTTTTATTTTAATATGAGGACTTTTTAGAATAATTTTTTTTATCGTCATGCAAATATTTTCAATATTTTCCGATGTGTTTTGCAAATATTTTCCGATGTGTTTTGGATGTTATTTCGCTAAAAAAAAGATATTCTATTTTTTTTCTCTTGCATAGGAAACAATATCATAAATTTTTTTTTTCAAATTTTATAAGCCAGAATAAAGAAGGAATATTATCATACTGCACTGAAGAAATCTCCAGTGTAACTGATGATCCTGTTGTTCTCCTAGCAGGAATTCGTCTTAAATAACAACGCCCCCTATAGGTCGTTGCTTTCGCAAATTATTATATTTAATAAAATGTACTTATATTATAATGAATATCACTAGTGTATTAAAAAATCCAAAATAATCATCAAAAAGGAAAAAAAAAAAATTTGTTTTTTATTTTTTTGCGAAAAATCAAAATTGTCAGTTTCAAACGAAAACAGTCAAGTGATTTCCTTCATTTCTTGACTCAAAAACGATCTTTACAAATCCAAACAATGTTCAGTCAAACAAAAAAAAAATGAAACGATTAAAAAAAATCAAGGTTAATAAATAAAAAGAACAATTTCTTAAATTTTAATCGGAATATTTTCTTCCCATATAAGTACATCATTCACGGCACAATCAAATCAATTCAGAAAAACTTCTCTTTAAAGAAGAGAGAGGAGATCAAAGGTCTGTTAGCGTGATAGTACATAACAAAAGTTATCGACAGAGCAAAGAAGGAGAACAAAGGGAAAGTGACCACTAACTTAATTCGAATTCGAAATAAATGTGCAGATGAGATGCTTTAAATCAAAGAAGACAAAGTTTCGCCTTCATTGCACAGTCACGATGCTTATTGGCTGATAACTGAGTGACACAGTACTTAACTTTTCACCTCCTGACAAGCAAAGAAACAATAAAGGTAACGCACAACAAACTTTCCCTTTTACACTTTTTGCTCAGAAGTACAAAAGATCTTTTGAGAAGATTTCTTAAGGAGGTTAACAAGTCTTTATTCAACAAAAGGAATATAATGGAATCACTTTTCGATTTTGAATGTATTTCCTTATTAAAATGGATGTAATTCTGTAACCGTTGTAATTAGAAGTTTAACTGTGCGTCAGAATAGAAACTTGTGTTAAATTTAACTATATATAAATTCTATTACTCAAAAAGTACTTATCGCGGAAAATTTATTTCTTTATAACGAATGTTTTAAATAATAAGGAAAGTACCTTCCAATTAATAAAGCTAAAAGTAATAAATTTTTAATTTTTTTTTACTTACATTATTAGATTAAGCAAAATAAATTTTTAGCATTTAATCTCATCAGAATATAGATTAGCATTTGCAGAATCATTTGGCACGACGCTGTTGCTCGAGACCAACACATGATAGTCAAACTTTACCACAATCATGCAATTTTCTCCATCACTTATACTTTTAGAGGGACCACAAAAAACCTTTTTTCACAATATCTATATTAAACGGTTTTAATAAGTATAAAATGTATTAATATACATATTTGTACATTTGGTGCAAATTAGAACTGCACCAATCACCATATATAATATCAGTATTACCAGAATTAATTAAGTATCAATGATGGCGTCATAATACTATGGTATTTTTCTTTTGTTTCTTTTAAACGGATTAGTACCATTTCTCCATTAATAATGCTTTTAACGTAGCTTATTTTTAATTAAAAAAATTACTAAATGTTAAGGAACGTGAAATGTTTTGAAACAAAGTAGAAGCTTATGGAGAAGTAGAAGTTAGCAAATATCGCGGGTGTAATTTTAAAATATTTGAAAGAAAGAAAATGGTCTGCATTATCACAGTATCATTTGTTGACACACATATGTAGAGTATGAGGCAGACAAACTCCTAATTTTACTATATATATAAATATTTTTTATAAAAATAATTAGGAAATTAGGAAAAAAGATTTCTCTTTTGAGTTCTAAGTTAGCAAAAGAATTGTTACGGTTAAAATTACTTGACAAAGCAGAGTTACAGAGTTATGAAAGAATTTCGGGAATCTATTGCTCAAGAAAACATAATTTTTTATTCTAGTTCTTAATATTAATTTCTTTTTTAGTTTTCTTCCATTAAGCGTCTTTTAAATTAAAGAAATAGCAGTTTTTCTTCGTCTACGGCTCAAAAAGAACTTGGTGACATATTCGAAATAAAAATGGTAATTTTTACTAATTCATAATTTAATATTCACTTAAAAACAGACAAAAATTTAGTATATAATTTGCTAACATGGGAAACAATCTGTGAAAAAAAATCAAATATGCCAGCCTAGTACACAATTGGTTTAATGTTGTACCATTTAGTCAGCACCTTAAAACATAATAGGATGCAGAATTTTTTCAACTTCAATAAAGTGTTAAACAATTTTTTTTTCATTTATGCTAGGACATAGTATCGTTTATTGAAGTTCAAGAAGTACTACCGACCGCACTCTACAGCCAATGACCTGCGGCTGCTCAGTGGTTGAAGCACTGAGTCTTTTCAGAAGGACTAAGGTTCTAAGAAGGACTAAGGCCCATCTACCTTGCCTGAGAGTTAAGGAGGCTTTTGTGCAATGCTGACCACATTTTTACAACCACACCGTTGGTCAACCAATTGTGGTTTCTCAACATCCGGGACCAACTGATTCACATAGGTGTGCTGTGAAAATGTTTTTTTTTTTTTTTTTTTTTTTTTTTTTTTTTTTTTTTTTTAAACTGAAGTTTAACTACACCTTGTCTGGAAAGTAGAATTGTTAAACGGGCTCCACCAGCTCTCAAATTTGATAGGTTATAAAGATTTATTATCAAACCTTATGAGTAAAACAGGTATTTTTAGTTAGGAATTAAGTAATTTGCTTATTGTACATGCTTCTAACGCTTCCAAAGTTCCATTTTAAAGGTTCTTGAATTGTGACTTACGTTTCGATATGCGCTGTATAAATAGCAACTTTCAAACGCATCTTTAAATATGCCAAGATTACTTTTATTTATTAGCTAGTACAATGAATGTCTACGACTCTGAAACGACTATTATTTTTATTTTTATTTACACCCATTTCCTAACGATTAATTTTTTATCGCAGAAACGTTTCAAACTGTTTCAAGCGTCATTACGTAAAATTATTGTGCTGACATCTGCTCATTAATGATTAACCTCACCTCTTGATAATGATAGATTGAACAAAGTTATATGAAAACATTGCGAATTAAATTTTTACTTTAACAGAGTATTGGATTGGGTATGTTGTAGGCGTTGGTAGCATGAAATTAAAAAAAAGGACATACTGAGCCTGGGAAACGATTTTAAAACAAATCAAACGTTAAAGTATACTGAGTAAAAAGGAAAAAAAACGACAAAAAAAATGGATCACCCTGTATAATTTTTGATCTAATGATCGAATTTTCAAGTTCTGGGACTCATTCTTAGAGATTCGAAGCGGTGACCTCAAATTTGCTAATTGATAAGTTCAGACAATGTGTTAAGATTCGAAGTCAGCCACAAAACGAATTTTCTCTGAATAAATATACCTTCTTTTCGACAGATCGTATTTCTCACCCCCAAAATGTACGGGGTAGTCGCAATCTGGGAAATATGGTCCCCTTAGTTTGGTCAGGAGAGAGATTCAAAGTTTGGACTCCCTAATGTTAATTTGACTTTTCGCGTATTTCGCCATATCTCGAGAACTTTTGAAGCGAATTGAAAAACTTTTTTCCACAATTATAAAATTCGTTTATCCGAAGGTATATACAAGAAATAAATGTCAGTAAGTATTTATTATTTTCTTTAATTTTATTCTATGTAATAGTGGTCGAAATAATTTAAAATTGTAAGGTGCATTGTTTTTACATCATATTAATATATGTAATTTTAGATGGTAATATACAAAATTTGAGCAAAATTGGATGAATAGCTCCTGAGAAATCGAGTTTGATATATACGACTTCTTTCAGAATTGGATTTCATTTTGGTATGTAAAAATACATACTTAAAAATATCATAAAATCATATGACGCATAAAATGATGTACGAAATTGTGTACCTTACGATTCAAAATTTTTTTGACTATTATTTACATGAAGTAATAAAAAATAGTAAATATTTGCTAAAACTTTCTTGTACGTAATTATGTTCAGAAAAACAAATTTTATGATTGTGTGAAAACAAATTAAATTCGCTTGAGATGTTCTCGAGATATGGTGAAATACGCAAAAATTAAAATTAACCAAAATTTGAGCAGCTCTCCTGACTAAAATAAGGGGACCACCAGATTGCTGCTACCCCCCATATTTTGGGGAAGAGCCGCAATGGCTCAGGGGATAGAGCGTTCGCCTTCTAATGTGGCAAACCGGGTTCGAATCCCAGTCGAAATGAATTCCGCATCCGATGTGCACCAACCACAGTGCTGACATGAGACGAAACATGGGTTAGAGTCCCCTTGCCTTCAGGCTAACCGTGGGAGGTTCTCGTGGTCTTCCTCTCCATCCAAAGCAAATGCGGGTTAGCTCCATCAAAAAGTACTCCACGAAGGCAAATTTCTCCCAATACTCAATCCAGGAGTTCCGTTGTCTTCTGGATTGGGTTCAAAAGTACAAGGCTACGGAGTTGAACATTAATAGTCGTAAGTTCATAAAATTGGATCGACTGTTCAACGACTGTTTTAATTTAATTTACTATATTTTGGGGGCGGAGAAAGCAAAACGTCCGCTAACATGAATTTGCGATAAAAAATATTTGTTTGAAAGTTTTGTCAAATCTTTCCTTGTAGGTTAGTTTTATGGCTTGAGGAGATGGATCGTTAAAGTTATGTCTAGAGTATAAAAAAATAATTGATTATATATTAATAGCACTTAGTATATTTCAAGTCTACGTCCATTATTTAGTAAATACAAACTAAGGACGTAACACGTAACTGCTTTATTTAATGTATCGTGAATCGTTTTTCTTACATTATTTTAATGTAATTTAGCTTTGGTGTTTAAAATGCCTTTTGGAAGAAAAAAAATAAAATAAAACGGAAATATAATCTACAATAAATTGTTTTACTTTTATTTTGTTTTCGAGGCTGCGTAAGGTAAATGTTGATTGACAAATTCTTCTTGAAAATTTCATTTATTGATCTTATTTCTTTTTATTTTTTTTATTTTTTTTTTTATTTCATTTTATTTTTAGACAACTTTTTTAAGGCAATAGTAACCGCAAGACAAGAACAACAATCCCCATAAGAAACAGTTCGCATAACGTTAGTCTTCTCTACACACATTTTAAGCAAGCATATTTTACACATTCAAGCTTGTTTTTATATTTCATTTCGTAAAATGGATAGATTAAAATTATTTCATTTTTCCACTATCATGAAAAATCTCTAGTTAAACCTTCGTATTTTTTTTATTCAAGCAATATTTATTAATTGTTCAAAATGATTTGGAATTTACCGACATTTGATAAATTAGGATAATAAAAAATTATAGCAGTCTCGCGAAAACCAATGTAAAGAAATTAAATATTTGGAAATTTAAAAAAATGTAAACTCACAAACGCTACTGTGGTTTGACTTACATTATTTTATTCATAAGAACTTAAACACATTAAGACATGGAGGATAAGAAAAAGATTACTAAATTGGATGCATTTTAAGGGTTATTACAATTCACAGACGCATACTTATTATTAAATTATACGATATTCAAATGGACTATACAAAAAGTATAGCCCTTTAGTATATAAAAGTACATAAAAGTATAGTGGTGTTATAGTTATTATCTTTTTTATGTATTATTATTATCAAAATTATAGATTATTGATCAAAAAGAAAACTACAAATTCGTCATCGTATTCCATTACCTAAAAAAAATATTTTTTAAGCAGTGGTGCCATCTATATTTGGATTGACGAAGTTAAAAGCAAAGACATTTTCCTTCCGAAGGATTTCAAAATATATTGTTTACGTTTTCAGGATCATCATAATTTCAAACAAAATACTCTTATTGATTTATTAGAATTACATCAAGTATTAAAATATATTATCCACTGATGTGTATTTCGTCAGTTTAAACGAAATTTCATTTATTTTGCTCGAAATGCAGAAGGGTACATCAAAACAATGAATTATTTAGCCTTTATAATTTTTACTAGTTGATTTATTCATTAACGAGTTATAATCTGCCCAAATTACTGCATTAAAACACAAACTAGTTAATCGAGGTCAATTTTGGAAAGATTTAAATTTCTCAACGGACTTCATTCTCCTTAAAAATATTCTATACATCTACTATTATACATTTCACATTTTCTCAAACACTTTAAAAAAAAAAAATAATAATTATATATATATATATATATATATATATATATATATATATATATATATATATATATATATATATATATATTACTATTACGATTGTTTTCGAATATTTTTTTATTTCTCGCAGCGTGTTTCTTTGCGTAATTGATAAATATATAGAATTACAGTTTTGAAAATATGTTCATATATTTGAGAAATCTCTTAATGCATAAAACTTGAATTAATTTAAAGTTTAGTATGTGACGTAAGAAGTATTGTACAGGAAAATAATTACATTGATCAGCACTGGGCTTTTACTATGTTTACATCATAAGTAATAAACTTTCATTGCTTACAAAATGCTTGTTCAAATAAATATGAAGCATATTTTTTGCCTTCGATGCGATTTTTTCTACTTAAAAGCTAATTTGAAAGCTAATTAATCATGTAAAAATATTAAGAACGATAGATAGAATTATTAAGGGTATATTGGGCCTCTTAGTTTTTGAAGAAGTAGTTATAGCTCCAGTTGGTGCGCAGAGCTGAATTTACTTTTATTTGTATCTTGATTTGTAACCATAACAGTATAGCCATAACAGTATAGCCATTTGTAACATAACAGTAGCTTTATCCTTTTAAATGTCATTTATGAGAACATAGGCTATTCTAGGTACTGCATCAGGAATAAGTGACTTGTCGACACCTACATTGTGCGTCCATATGTAAATAATTTTAATTTAACCCTCCCAATTTTTTTTATCATTTTTTTATCATTATATTTTATTGCATTGAATAGAGTTGAAATACGTAAAAGATAGAAGCTCCTCTTACGGTTAAACTTAAATGACCTTAGATAATCGCATCACGAAAATAAAAAGGTTCTGTAGACTAAGTTTGACACGAATCAAAATGAAAAAATAAGAGGGAAGAAATAAACAAAATTAAAAAAGGTATATCTGCAATTCATTAGTTCGTGAAACCCTTGCATATTTACCTTTGAAAGTCAATTAATTAATAAAAATATTGCAAATGTTTCCTTATTATTAAGAACATATTAAAAAGTAAATAAATATGTCTCGAAAAAATGAAACGTTGCATTTTATTTTTAAAAAAAAAATAATAACATTCATAAAATTACGGAGAGTGATTGAAAATGCTGAAAAACTAAGATCTAAAATTATGTTGAATTCTAAAAATCAAATGAATTTACTAAAATGAATTTTGTATGAATATACTAAAATGAGTAACATAAAAATATGTAACCAAGCATAATTTAATTTATTTTATAAATTATTAAAAATCTTTAGTCTTTTCTACTTGATATTACAAGAAGAAAAAAAAAGGTTTCAAGTTAGACATAAATTAAAAGATTAATAAATAAAACGAAAAATAAAAGGTTTTCCGAAAATGCTTGATATATCATAGTAGTGAAAAGATTTTTTTTTAAGTAAGTGAGAACTAAAACATAAATAATTTGCAATGTATGTTGAAAAATGATTTCTTTGATTTGATGCAACTTTAGAACCGTCCCTTAGGGGAAACTGAAGACACTTCTGAATTAAACACTGCCAGATATAATGCATTTTGCTTATGCGATAAAAAAGACTAATTATTCAAAATTGTTCTGAAATTAAACATTACGCTTGAAACTCTTAAATCTATTATTAGGAATTCTGAAGAAAGCTTGAAATAGTTACCCGTTCTTTTATTTTCTAAAGCGCTACGTTTTTTAAACTCTAATTATAATAGTTAATTATATAACCCTAATTATATAATACTTTAATGGAATAACAAAGCTCTGTTTGAGAAATAGCAAATTTAAAAATTGATTGTTTTTAAAGAAATTGTCCTTAATAAAAGAAAAAAACGTTAAGCATTCTTATTAGAAAGTCAACTTCAAAAAATTATTTCCTCCCACATTATATTTCAATAACTATACATATAAATGTAAAAAGTTTGCTGAAAACAGTAAACATTACATCCTTAACCAACTTGATGTGTTTCTAATATTGTTCTTTCATAATAAATCTTTTTAACGTAATGTGCCTTAAAAACAAAGAAAATTCATATCCAGAAAAATAAAACTTTAAAGCATGTCTAGAAAACTACCTTAAGATAAATGAATCGATGCCATTTGGTAAAAAGTAAATTTGAAATATATTCGAGATAAGTACCTTTTTTACAATTTGCTTAGAGTTAAATAAGACTCGAAATTAATGTTTTTAAATAGAAAAGGATTATACTTTAATTAAAATAAATGCTGTTTGACCTGCAAAAATAAAACAATTTAAATTTCAAAATAATTTGTTTCTGCCTTTAGAGTTACGTTTCCTTTTAAGAAATTCGATTCATATTTTAACTGCGTTATTTATTTCTTCTCTCTGTTCTCGATTTTTCTAAAATATTTATTGTTTTTAACTTTTATAAAACTGATAGAAATGGAGCAGAAGCAGTGATAAAATAAGCTGATGGAAATTAAGATGTTAAGAGGAGAGGAAAATTGATTCAAAATTCTTTTTAATAAAAAATATTATTTTCACATGTTTTCAAAAATTGCATGTAGAAAAAAATTAGGTAAAATTTCTTTACTGTCTGGTAATGACTGGTTAAAAAAACATGATTTTTGTCAGCAAAACTAAAATATACGGTTTTTAAATCAGTCATTTAGTAACTGATTTAAAAACCATTCCATTCATATGATAACCGTTAACCGGAAATTCTGGTATTCAAAATTATAGTTCTTATTACCAAACATTTAGTAAAAATATATTAAATTAAAAAGTAAATTAAACGGAATACATGATTTTCATGCCATGTTTTGAGGTATCATGATTAAATTACCAAATTTTACCACATTTGTCAAATTTTTATCACATATTATAAATATTATATTATGTTATAATATTATATTATAGTATAATATTTTATTGTTAATGTTTCCAAAATCATTACCAAAGTCCTTCGGTAATAATTACCGTACTTTTTGGTGCTTCTATAAGCCCAGAAGAGCAGTAAATTTTACCATATTTTGGTAGTTTTAACCATATTTTTTCCCATTGTGCCATATTGCAATTTTTTCTCCTTTATTTTACAATTATTTTTATGTAATTAAATGAGAACTCGGAATAAAAATTAATAATTGTAAGAATTTGAATGTTGAATATTTTTATTTTATTTAAATTTTGAGATTCTAGAATTTTGTAAGTTTAATCACACAAAAAATAGATTGATAAGCCTACTTTTATCCTCACTATGGATTACTTAAGGTGTTTTTTTATTTGAATTACTGTTACTTTACAGTGCTTCCAAATGTACTAATTATCTCGCCAAAAGTATCCGGATAACCAGTTATACGGTTTCGAAGAGTTCTGAGGCCTATAATAATATGATTTCGGCCCTCTTTTGCACTATTACTTTATTACTGTGGTTTCAAATGTATTAACTATCTCGCCAAAAGTATCCGGGCAACCAGTTATACGGTTTCGAAGAGTTCTGAGGCCCATAATAATATGACTTTGGCTACCCCTTTTGCATCAATGACAAGTCTGCACACATCTGGGGAGACTTTGATAAGTTAGATTGGTTTTTGATAGGCGGCTAAAGGAATTGATTTTTATTTACAGCAGAAGTGAGTGCAGGATGAACGAGCCTAGTAGTAAAAACCCTCATGCACTGCAGTGAGTACGGCAAATAAATAAAGTAAGTGCTGTAAATAAATACTTTGATTATTCCATAAATGAAGTATTTGCAGATTGTTTTTCCTCTAAGTTTCATTTCTATTTTTAAAAAACAAGCAAACAAATGGTGGAAAATTGCTCTGAGACTCCTTTTTTTTAAAATATCTTTGTTTACTTTAGTTATTTAGTTTAGTTAGTAATTTGACTCGTTTCTCATAAAAATTGAAAAACTGAGTTGAGAGAACACCCTCAAAGTAAAGAAATTATTCTTTGTTACTTCATTAAATTCTTAAATGTATAGGAAATTATTTTGTTCAGCTTCGCTGCATGTAATTAAACTTACATTTTAACAACACGATGTCTTTATGCATAATTTTGAATGGTCTTATATTTACAAATTTTGCTACACCTATGCTAGATGAAGCCGAATTTTTACAATAATTATCTTTCACTTGTGCTGAGGTCCCAGACGAATTTAGATTTGTGAAGATAGTGATACAAATTAACTTCATAAATTCTGGTACCGGGACAGTGGGGATGGTTGATTTGATCAGTTGCGTAAAGTTGCGTAATCTGAATTCTGATTCGTCTCAGAGATTCTCAACAAGACAGAGCTCTGAGAAAGCCTGTTCCAGTTTCTGGACACAACCATTTCATCACACCATGTTTGCGCAAGTCTTGATGTGTAAATGGAACAGCTATGGTCCCTATATATTGCATCTATACATAAAATATGGGCCTTCCTCAATTCTGAGTATGGAGCAAAGAAGAGCAGCATTGACTAAATCCTCTGAGTTCATCGTTCTAACTACATGAACTGAAGGACCAAACAAGTAAGAACAACTCCAGAATATCATTACTTTATTTATTAAAGTGGGAGCTTGGATATTTTAAATCGGATTACATATTATTCACATTTTCTGCATCTTTAATACAGTTTTAAATTGGATCATATTGTCGTACTTGTTAAACTGAAATTTACGATTCCGTAGTTCAACATGCGTGAACATATGGTCGAATTTGCCAACTTATTAAATTTCTAACAATTTTTTTAACATATTATGATTGAAGGTGTTATGAATTCAAAGTTGAAGTTATTTTTTGAGCTTGAATAATAATTTTTAAAGCTTTGTTTATGAAATTTTAATAACTTTCCTGTCTTAAATTTACTAAAATTATTTTTAAATTAATCTTGGATTATTGCATATTAATTTATGTTGTATAGTATTGATTAAAAGCTTTTGTTCTTGAAATTTAAATTATCAATTACCATTTCAATGAACCGAAAATCAAAGCAGAATAAGCATAAATATGCATTTCATTTATTTTTTATTTAAATTGCCTCAGACTATATTATTCTAGCATATTTTTCTACGAATTTAATTTAATCTTTGAGCCCGCATCTCTAAAACTTTTAAATATACTAAACCCTGAAGGTGGAAATACACAACGAATAAAGATTTATATTTTCTATTTCACCGTCGACGGTCATTGATGCGGAATAATTAAATTTTCGGGAAAATATCTTTAAGGCAATTCTCGATTATTCCGAACATTCAAATGATTATTGGAAAATATATGCTGCTGGAATAGGAAATGATTGATATTCCGGGAATAGTATAAATAAATATGCCTTTTTCTCGAAACAGTTTGGCTCTTAGAGGAAATGATTTTTCCACAGAAAATTTGAAACTTATTCTATTACTCGTATCATCAAATTCATAGAGAAGAGCCACTTCAAGCTTTGATGTTGACAAAAATTTCTTTTTGAAGCATACTGTAACGGAGAGAGATTAGTTTTCTGATTGTCATACCAAATATTAGATGAGAGGTAACATTTTGATCCTTTCAAAGGAGTTACCTTTTACTGATAATTTTTATCATATCATAATAATTTTACGTGATATTGATATAACTGTAAGCTAGAAGAATTAGCAACAAGCGGACTAACCATTTTGGGCGTAATTATATACATCACGCAATTATAAATTGCTTGATTAATGGTTAATATTTCAGTTTTATCTATAATTTTTTTCAGTTCAAATTATGCTTCTTTGCAAGAGATGTTACCTTAGAGGATTCAATTTCTATGAGTGTAAATTTCCCTAAAAACGGAAACAGCATAGTTTTCTTTTTCAAATCAAAAAGAAGTTTTTACGTCACTGTAGTAGCTTAAAATATTAAAAATTGATGGACAAACTTTCATTGTCCACGATAAAATTTTAAATTTTGAAAAAAATCTCGATTTAATATTTAAAGGTAAAAGGGGAATTTTAATTAAGTAAAACGTACACATCAATCCCAAATCCCCGTGTTTTGAGTGTAAAAATATGTATTTTACCAGTAAAAAAATTTATAATTAAAATACGAATAAAAAATTACGATATGAATAACTCGTGGTGTCTGTTTTGTGTCAGGGTGATATATCGATTGCAAAAAAGAGTGATTAGGTTAGAATACTTTTCATTACACAAAGATATATTAACTTGAGAATTAACTATCGGGAATAAAATAAACTGGCTATGGTTTTGTTCTTCAAATTTCAACTTTTTTGAAACCTGGATAATTTGCTGCGGATATCAATGTTATCCACATTTCCTGTATGAGTGAAGTAAGCGAAGATAGCTCCTTCGAGATACTAATATTTTATTAAACATATTTACATTTATATACAAGTTGGTTTGATTTACAAGAAGCATCATCACAGCAGGTGATGAGAGAAATACTGACAGGCTGTCATGTGTGTGCTGGTATTTATACAATTCTAAGAATATGACGTCAGAACTCTTATTTCAGTTCACTTCAAAAATAAGTAAAAACACAATTGATTAAAGACCAACAAATAACAATATGAAATAAACTTGATTTTATGATGAGCGGCGAACCTTTCACCACACAGTATCCCTCCAGTGACAAAGTCACGATACCAATAACGATTGTTTAAAAACAATCATAAAATACAAAGTAGTAAATTCAAATATACGTCTTAATTACGAAGAAAAAAAAATTTAACTTGGAAATTGGAATACAATTAATAGATACAAAATATTTAGATGCTTTTATATTCCATACTCTTTAACAAAATATTTTGGGAAATGCACACAGCGACCAGATTTTGTAACAATTGGCTTTTCTTCCTTTGTTGGAGATGAGGATTGGCTTTGACGATTACGAAACTGTGCATAGTGCCGGTTGCGAGACCTACTACGTGTCCGCAATGCTGCTACTTCTTTTCGTAGTGCTTTAACTTCTTCTAAAAGCTCAAAGGTGCATTGTTGGCTTGAAGAAACTTCGCAAACTTCACTTGAAGTTGACACTTCCATTACTTTATCAGCGATTTCAGCAGCTCTTGTTGAATTTAGAGAAGGGATTGCGGCCAATATCGACTGAACATGCTGTGGTAGCTGATTTAGAAATAGTTCCAAAAGTAGCGAATCTGAGATTTCGTGGGATTCAGCTCTTCTCTGCATAGTGCGCAAGAGTTCACTAGGCTTTCTATCTCCTAGTTGCTCTCCGGAAAGTAAACGTCGAATTTCCTGGGACTTTGTTTCCCCGCAGCGTGCAATAACTTCTTCTTTCAGCTTTTTGAAAGGATCTTCTGCGTTAGGAGTTATAATGACGTCCCTTACAACTGCGGCTACTTCAGGAGGAAGATGGGCGAAGCAGTAGTTAAACTTTGTTTTGCTCTCTGTAATTGGCTTCGGTGTCGCAAGCTGGAAAGTTGCTTCGACCATATGAAACCACAGGTGTGGATCAGTAATATTGAAGATGGGAATTTTTACTGCAGATGATTCCGCCATAGTTGCAGTTTCCTATTAATCCAAGAACCAATAACGGGAAAGATCAAAAATAAAAGTTACTTGTATCGTCAGACATCCGGGTCACCATTGAAGTAAGCGAAGATAGCTCCTTCGAGATACTAATATTTTATTAAACATATTTGCATTTATATACAAGTTGGTTTGATTTACAAGAAGCATCTTCACAGCAGGTGATGAGAGAAATACTGACAGGCTGTCATGTGCGTGCTGGTATTTATACAATTCTAAGAATATGACGTCAGAACTCTTATTTCAGTTCACTTCAAAAATAAGTAAAAACACAATTGATTAAAGACAAACAGATAACAATATGAAATAAACTTGATTTTACGATGAGCGGCGAACCTATCACCACATAAGCAATAATTCGGTAAAAATTTAAACCATAATATTAAATTAAAATAATAAAATTAAGATTTTAGGATTATAGAATGATTACGGATGCACCTGTTCAGGCTAAGGCTAACTGTGGAAAGACTAAGGTTGACTACGGAAGCACCTTTTCAGGCCAAGGGCGAAGACTGTCACATCTTTTTAAGATGTGGATGTATACGGAGGCATTTCAAAATGCCCAGTGGCGGACATTAATTCTTCTGTTGATTGTTGATAACATTAGTCATTGTTTTTAACGAGTGTGCTAGCAAACAACAGGTATTGCTGCAATTTTGCTGCGTATAGCTAAGTTATCCAAATTTCATGTATAAGCCACAATTTGATGAGAATAAAAACCATTAAATTAAATTAAAATAAGAAATTCAAAATAATATTTATAGAAGATTTTCGGATGCACCTTTTCAGGATATGGATACCAGTGAAAGCAGCTCTTCTGGCCAAGAATGCTTACGGAAACATCTTTTCAGGACAACGACTAAAACATCCTCTCAGGATGAGGATGTGTAAGGAAGCATTTTAAAACGCCCATTGACAAACATAAATTCTTATGCTGATCAGATTAGTCTTTTTCTTTAAGGAGTGTATATGCCAACAACAGATATATCTGCGATCATATGCTTCAAGTCATCTTTCTGAGAGCTTGGAATAATGAAGGATGTTTTTTAAATTGCTTCAGCTTAATATATGTATACAAAAAAACTTCACATTTTGAGTCACTTAAAATTGGAGTCAAGTTCTAGTCTTATAACACACTGTAAAATATTTCGGATACGTTAAAATGCAACTGCCTTCAAACCACCGCTACTTTTTACAGTAAAATCAATTTATATCAGAACATGCTATAGAACAAAAATCCATTATACCATAATTCTTGCAGTTATAGTTTCCATAAAATCACTAAATCAATCTAATTAAATAAATATTACTGTAAAATATAAGGTGAAATATTTACGGAAAAATCAATTTTATGATAAAACAGATTTTAAGAAGGATACACACGAATTACAGGTACCTCATACTGAAATTTGATCCAGATTTCTTTTCAGTGCTCATACACACATGTTAAGCAGAACTGTAAAAAGCTTTGCAGTAGTCTAAAAGCAAAAATCTCTTAAATAAATAAAAAAATAAAATATGATAGCCAAAAATATTTTGAAATAGAGCCAATTTTCCGAGAATTTCTCCTGCTAGATGAGAATTATTTAGTTCTTTTCTGGAATAGATTTTAAAGTTCAGATAAATGCTTTTTTACATTACCTAAACTGTTTGGAAACTAAATATTTCATGTTATTCTCATAATTTTACCCTACCTGATAATGGCCAAAATAGTTATACAAATAGTATGTCCTAATTTATCAGGTATTGTTTTATTTAATAACAAAACCTTTATTGAAAACATTCATAAGTACTATAGCTTCAGAAGGAGTTGATCTATTTAGAAGAGCGAAAATAAAAATCACTTGGAATTAAAAAATTTTTTCATAAATATATTGTACAATTACTTGAATTTATTGAAAAAAGGAATTGTTTGATAATACAGTATAAACGAATAAAAACGATCACAATAAATTAGATACAGAAGTTCAGTTTTAATCTTGTGTAGAATATAAAAGCATAGAAGTTGAAATAAAAATTAATTAGTATGACCCATAATTACTTAAGAGTGTGCATAACTTAGTGAAAGAAAATATGTACAAGCGTAAAAAAAGTTCTCTTCTCTTTAATTTAATTTACGAAAGCTTCATTCTAACAGTGTATATCTAAAAAAACAAAACATCCATTAATATTAGCAAAAAAAAGTTAAAACAAACACAATTCTGGACAGGAAAAAGTTTTCATTTTCTTGGCTATGAAATTCGAATTGAGAAGGCAGCAATTCATTTCTCAATCTTAAGATTCTTAGCGAAATCCGAAATTAATACTTATAGGCTGACTACGCAGGCATCTTTTATCATTTCAAAAATTCCAGTGGCAGACGAAGAGGCTTTCGCTGATTAGATTAGCCTTTGCTTTTAACGAGTGCATATGCAACCGACATGCATGACTGCGCTCATACACAATAATCCATCTTTCTGACAGCTTGGAATAAAGTTTAAGCACGACAGCTTCATAAAGAGATGCCCCATCTATTTAGAAAAGCGTAATTTAAAACGATGAATTTTCCAACGGAACAATGTCTCCGGACAGTTTCGAGGCTGGAAACTTTATTTAAGTAGTTAGATGAGATTGAGAATGTCGAGACTTTAGACGAAAAAAAAAAAGAATTTAACTTTCGAAGAAAATCTTTCTTTGATGGCTCTGAGGCATATGTTTAAACAAGGTTTGGAGAAGTGTTGTTTGTTGAAGTTATGTCATTAAGTTTGACGCAGTTAAGCAGATTCTTTAAACATTGAAGTAGTTTAAAGTCAAAAGGTAAAGAGAAACTAGTAAAGATGTAATTTGTAGCAAACTTGCGTAACGAATGCGAAAAACAATTTAAATTTTTAATAGTTTTAATCCATCGTTAAACCGTATTAAATGGAGTTAATAAATGCAGGTTAAAAAAAAAACATTTTATTTAATGAGCCTATATATATATATATATATATATATATATATATATATATATATATATATATATATATATATATATATGCAATAAAATGTTCAATGATTGGTAATTTCATAAGAGAGGAAATCAAAATTTAAATGTTTTATATACTTTTTATTCTTGTTTCGTTTATAAATATGAATTAAACTATTTATTTATATAAATATTTAGTTCATAGATATTTTACAGATACATATATGTGTTCAAAATGTTTTTGATTAAAATATTATTTATTTAAAAGCCTCACCTGTATCTATGGTGGTATGAAATTGTTTTTATTATTATTACGGTATTTTTCTCAAACCAATTTATTGATTTGAAACATTTTAGTTCAGAAGCTTCAGCCTCTTACCATGTTGGTGACTTTATACAATAATTACACTATTCTGCTTTTATATTGCATGGAGTTTAAAAATAATTTTAAAAATAAGTTTAAAAATAAGAAAATGTTTTGAGCTATAAAGTTTGCGGGTGGGAATTTCATGTCAATACAAAATTTCATTCGAGATAAATCCAAAAAATGTATAAAAAAATAATTTTTTTTCTATCACACAATGATATGTACTCAAGTTTTAGTGTTTTTGCTTATTGGCTTCAATATTGATTCAGTGAGTTTGGAAATCAATCAAAATATATTAAAATCAAGGTTAATTTTTAAAAAAATTAAAATTCCTTGTTATTGGTAATAAAATGCATAGAACATGGTTTCTTATTAACTACAGTACCAATAATAAAGTCCATGCATTGTAAATAAAATTGTATATTGATTTTCGCTTTAACTTGGTTTCAAAAAAAAACTTATACCTTTTTATTTATTTTTTAAACAACCTGATAAATTAGGATTTATTTATTTAAAGTTTTATACCCTTTATACTCTATATTCTACTTCAATATGTTCCTAAAAGCAAAATTACAACAAGACAACAATAATACGATAATAATCATAATATTTAAAATCTCTATAATTTATGTTTACCCCTACTTAACGAATTAAATCCAAATGAGAAACTCACTCATTTTGTAAATTTCATAAAAAAGCTCAGTATTAATTTTAATCTTCCTTTTTGAAAGTATCACACATATTAAAACTCGTTATACTTCCTTAACTTAAAAAATAAATAAAAGAATAAATTAAGATTTATTTATTCAGGGTATTATGAAAACTATTCAAAATATTAAACATACTCTTTGTAATTTGCATTGGACTGCAATGTGTCTCTTAAAGGAAGATAGCGATAAAGCAACAATAATACGATTATCCTAATAATGATAGAGTAAATCTATATAATCTATATTTACTTATTCTTTACAGGTTAAATTCAGGTGAAAAACTCGTCTATTTTCTTAAGAACTCAGTACAAAATTTAGTGTTTCTCTTGAAAATACCGTACATACTATCAAAACCCTTTGTCTTTACCAAGCTTGAAAAAAAGAGCTAAGTTGAGCAAAGAAGTTTGGGGCAATTAAAGCAGTTCGAAATGCTTACTCCATGGACCATGGAATACTCTGTTGACAGGGGAGCCTCATTTGATCACCTCACTAAACACTCTGTACACAAAATGAGATTGTGAACGGACTCGGGGAAAGCCTCGAGGGACATTAAAAGGGGTGATGCACTTAAGGGTCCAAATTGCTCCAGTGTCTGAGTCTGTAACTAGGGACCAGACGTAGGAAGATATATCAACCCTTCCTAAGAACTAGCCTCGCTTCTAAAGGATTGGATTGGGAATTTCATGTCATTGATACATGGTTCTCAACTTACTTTGTTTTGCTTAACGAAGAATCAGAGAATGACTATGTGATGATTATGTTGTTTGTTAAAGAAAGATGTTAGTTCCAGAGTTTTGTAGCATTGTTAGAGGTAAATTTATGAGAGCGGAATTATCACCGATAAATTATGAACTTTCAATGCAAAATTAATTGTTAAATTAAAAACCCCATTTGATCGTAATAAAGATTGGCGATTAAGGTTAATGAGACATTGATAAATAAAGCTCCCACAATTTTGATGTTGATTTATGCCAACGATTCGTCTTAGAAATGTATAGCTTATAGATGTGACGTTCTATAATAGATGTCGATCGATCTATATTATAGATGATTTCTATTATAGATGACGATCTATAATAGAAAAGTATTCTATAACATTTATTAATATTTTTTCATTACGTTAAAGCGTAGCTGATAGCAATTGCTCATAGGATGACAGATGATATTAGTTTCTTATTCTGCTTCATAATCCCAATTGTCTTATATATTTAAATATTTTCTTTAAATAAAATAAGCATTTTAAATTAATAACCACATCAAATACCTGCAACTTTCATCTGAAATATTTTCATTTATATGTGTGTCATTTAATGAAAACATAGTTTATTTTCACTTTAAGTTTTAATGAACCAAAATGGCTTTTTTATCACAGCGTTGTCAAATAATGTGTAAATAACTTTCAGTAAAATCTGAAATTTAGGAAGAAAAAAAAAGTTTCTATATGTTATTACACTGAAGTTCCTAATGATGATGAACGGATTTAAGCCCTTTTACCACTTGCCTCATTGCCTCTTAAAATATCATTTACAAATATGATTTTTTTTTATGAAAACTGCGGATATAAGTACATTTTAAATTATTTTTCGATTATTTTTCATTATTTTTATTATTCAATTATTTTTATTCATTTAAATAATGCATTTTTAAATTAGTCAATCTACTTTAATAAAGTAATATATTTTAACGATAATAATAATTTAGAATATTACAAATTCAAGGAGAATTTTAATGTTTATTACTCGGTTTTGTTAAAGCAAATTTTAGACTAAATGAAATATAGAGCAGCCATTTAAAAATACTATTATAATGAGATATAATCACTAGAAAAACAAACTTAAAAATTAATCTTTGAACTATTTGTTTAAATATTCCTGAAGATTGTGTATCTCTATAATCTGGTTTCGAGAAATTTACCTTTAAGAAATATTTGTTAATATTTCTAAAGCATTGATGAAACTAATGATAAAGTAACAATGATGAAGCAATTTTAAAACCTTTTTTTTTAAATAATGTCAACAAAATAAAAATATGAAATGTCAGTTGACATTAGAATATGTTCATGCGAATTATTTTTTTTTCTTTTATCAAAATATATAAATGCATCGAATATATTTATTAATCTCCATAATAAGTATATGAATATCAATTTATGAAATAAATTGTCTGACATCAAAATTTTATGAAATTAGCTTTTAAGGAATTACTATTTTTGTTACTACATGTCATGTTTAGAACTATTAATTGAAATTCTAAACGACAGTCTCTAGATATAATTTGGCATAAAATTGTATGGAGATAGCTTTCAAAAGTATTTTACTTTCTATTTTAAACAATTTAAGCATGTTTTAACTTCGTATTTTTAGTTCTTTTTCTGTTGCTATTTTTCATTGTCATTTCAACGAATGTTGATATTAATTTAATTTGCAATTTTATCATTTGTTGTACAGCATACTAAGTGTCAAGAATAATTTATTTTTTAAAACGAAATATTTAAATCCTTAAGCGAATGTATCTATTTTAGAGATTTCCTGCAATATGAAGTCAAAAGTAAATTTATTTCTGTCTTTTTAATTTTTTATCAAATTTATTTCTGTTTAGAAATTTATTTTTCAATTTAGTTTCCTATTTATTTCCTAATTTATATTCATTATCTAAAATCATTCTCTGGATTGTTGGAATGAAAAATGTTTGCCCTAATTTTACATTTTAAAATTTATTATCAAATTTAGTATCATAATAAAGTATTATATATAATGTTAAAGTATATTATTATTAACATTAAATATAGAGAATGAGATAGTTGAGGAATTAAGTTTAAGAAATGTTTATCAATGTCACCACAAGACATATACTATTGTGATGCGTTTTCTAATTCTTTAATATTCGCTGCGCATTAAATTTATTAATTTCCTTAATACACTTATAATTCAGAATGCATCGTTTTGAATGCTATTACTATAGTTTATAGTTCACATAAAGTAATATTTTAAAGGTATAAATTAATATTGGACAGTATTTTAAAGAAGTGTTTTAAATTTATTTTTAGAATGACTTATGCCGAGAAGTAGGTAATTTTAGGTAGGTAGAAGTAGGTAATTAAGTTTGATATATTTGTGATATTTTTCTGCGGAGCAAATATCGAAAGCTTGCGTTAATTTCTAATATTGCAAATTAATTAATAATTATGATGATTTTAAAAATACCATTTAAATTAAGACTAAATCAAAGTGTATGTTAATTATTAGAAAATATACAAATGTTTGCATTTTATAACGGTTCGATCCTCGGGCCGGGATCTCTCTGTAGAACTATGAAATTAGTACACTAAAATTATCTTAAAAATATTAGTGTCATTTAATTATTTTAAGAATTATGATTATGCTTGGAGAAAATCTTGACTCTCGCGGAACTAGAGTTGTTGAAACAAAACAAATTAGAGTTATGTACGAAATGCTAATTGAGCTATGATTTCACAGCTTAGTCAAAAAAGAAGGTACCTGTAATATTGCATTGCTTTGCTTTATATTTTTTTATATTTTATAACCGATGTTAAACAGCTGACACAATTCTGAGTTTGCGACTGCCATGGTTCAACTCTATAGCCTTGCAATTTTGAAACCGACCCGGAAAATAAGAGAACTCAAGCATTGGCACTAACCAGACATCGTAGAGGACTTTTTAATGGATTTAACCCGCATTTGGCTACATAGCTAGGGAAATCACGATAACCTCTCTCGGTTAGCCTAACGGCAAGGGGATCCTAACCTATGTTCCATCTACCACTGAAAATATTTTACGCCATCACTGAGGCCGGTGCGAGCCGGGGGCAGAATTCACATCATCCAGCCACTGGTGGGATTTGAACCCCAGTCACCTCATTGAGAGAAGACCAATCTATCCACTGATCAAAACGCCCCGTATTGCTTTGTTTTCTTTTATATTATAATTATAACCTTCGTTGAACATCCGACCCAATTTACGGTTTACGACTACTAATGTTTAACTCCTTAGCATTGTAATTTCTAACCCAATCCAGAAGACAAGGGAACTCCCGGATCAAGTATAGGAAGAATTTTGCATCACGGAGGACTTTTTAATGGAATTAACCCCCATTTGCATTACAAGGAGAGGAAAACCACGAAGATCTCCTTTGGCAAGCCTAATGGCAAGACGACTCTAAACCAGGATATCCGTCTACCACCACTATGATATTTTATGTCAGCACTGTGTTTAGTGCTATCTGGGTGAGGAATTCGTATCGATCAGTCATGTCAGGGATTCGAACCCAGTTCACTTCATTGGAAGGCGAACGCTCTATCCCCCGTGACCGTATCCCTCCGTATTTCCGTATTGCTTGGCTTGCCTTGATCATGATATATTAATATCGCATGTCTTATCGCATGTCTAATCGCATGTAATAAATTTAAAACAAAAACTCGTTTTTTCATAAAAACAATTTTTCTCTATATTATACATTTTATGTTAAATATCAAGATTTAAAATAGAATTGAGGAAAAACAATATTTCATAAATGTTTCAGGCATACACGACTATGTATGAGCTCATATGGACCGAAGATTGCTGAGCCTTCTTAAAATTATGTAATTCACAAAAAAAAAATATCTATATAATAATAAAATACAGTATTCTTGCTTGATAACAATATAATCTAAAAGAATATTTTTTTTCAAAACAGAATCTCAGAAATTAAGCTTAGGTAAACAAAATTCAACATTTTTTAAATAAAATGCCATATATTTGCTAGGTTAAATATAATAATAAAGGCTCTTTCAATTTTCTTAGTGTAAAATTGGTTTTGTCGTTATTTCTGCAACCCAATCTTAATTAAGGCAAATTAAAATATGTTTTATAAGCATGGAAAAATAGGTTGATATATCGCAAGGAACATACTAATGCGCTTAATATTTAATAATATCCTACATTGGAGACCAATTTAATTTTCCATTACTTCCAAATACAACTATAAAATTACTATCTACAGAAAATAACTTATTATTATCTTATTACTATCATCACAAAATGGTTTCGGCGCCAGAAATCTAAAATTATTTTCCTTTAGGAGCATTCTACTTGAGAAAATTATTAAAATTCGGAACACTATTTTCTGTATTCTGACAAGTCTTGTCAGACTAATAACTGCCATCGCACCGGAGGAAAATGAACTTAGTTGATATTGTGCCGATAACGTCAAATGTAAGAAGAGCAGTTATCTCTGTGCATTTCCGTTAAGTTCGCAAACTATGTTTCTGCTTGATCGCTCTCGACATTTCCCCCTAAGACTTGTCAGTTGGAGCTGGACTCCATTACCTTCATAGTATCGAGCTTCTCTGGACACTTCCGTTCGCGCATTATTTCCTTTACAGAAATGAATGCAGACATTAAGATTCTATTTGTGAAAGAAGCACTTCTTCATCATTCCGAATGTGCTGTATGTAATAAATTGGCGTTTACATAATCAACCAGAAAGATAGAGTAGCAGTACGTTAAATAATTATTCTTATTCACATTTACTTTCATGGCTAATAAGAGAATTAAGAGTGTAGATAATTTTTAGTTGATAAAATGGGAAGAAATGGATTATGTTATAAAGGAAACAGAATATTCATATTATTGCCATATTTTATCTTTGCAAATTTAAATAATTACATAACTAATATCATAATTACATAAATAATATACTAATTATATAAATAATATACTAATAATATAAATAATATAATAATTATATAACTATGCCATTATTAATGTCCACTCATGAAATAAATTTATCATTCATACGGATTATTCCTTAAATGTAAAGTACTTATTTTTACTTATTTTTGCTAGCTTTATGTAAAGGTTACTAGAAATGTATATTAACATTTTATTGATTTTTTTTTTACATTTTTTCAATTCATCTGAAAACGCAGTCACTCACACTCACTGAAACGCAGCGTGAAATTGCTCTTCTGTTTCATGTCTCTTAACTTATAGTCAGTTATCTAAAACAAAATATAAATCTAGGAACAAAGTGAGGTTGAAATTATGCTGTACATGTTTTCATTGTTTTATGTGAAGAATACCTACCAGTAACGAATATTACATTTTCATTGATCTTTTTAACATTTTCACAATTCATCCGAAAACGCAGCCTCTGACACTCACTGAAACACAGTGTGAAATGTCACTTGCTTCATGTCCTTTTAGTCAGTAATTTAAAACAGAATTCAAATGTAGGAACAAAGTGAGTTGAAATTGTATTGCGCTTGTTCCTGTTGCTTTAAGTCATAGATTCTCAACCTTTTTAACGTTGCCGCCCCCTTAAGGAGCAAAAAACATTTCAACGCCCCCCTTCGTGAAAATCCAGTTGTTTAGAGCATGGGGACGGAGGTGTGCTGAATTATAAGAAGCAAAATCTTTAAGCAATTTTTTTATGCTTTAAATTTGTTTAGTTTCTTTAAAAATATAATGTGCTCATTAACTCGATAATTTTCGCAGCAGGTAATCACAGTCTATTTGTTACGATAAAAATAAATACGTTTAATGAACCCATAAACCCATTGAGGCACTTCTAGGGAACAAAACATCTTTAAAACGGTCAGAAAAGTTTATGGGCAAAGAGTCATGGTGTTGACAATATTCTTGTGCATCAGAGTGAATTTCGCCTGCTTGGCTGAACTCATTCCAACCAAAATTCTGCGTCCACGAAATTAGTTTTTTTAGAAAGGCAGAAATAACTGATTTTGTTAAATTTGGCAGATAAATCTGCCAAACTCTTTCTTAAATTCTAGCAATCTGTCTCTCAGAGCTACATCTCTGCTTTCGAGGAACTCAAGCATAGAGTCGAAAAGATTCCAATACCTATTGAGACAGAATCTTTTGAAAAACCAGCGAATATCGGTGCAATGTAACAAGTGATTGAATTCTTTATTGTTTTTATTACACAGCTGTCTGAATAATCAATCGTAGAGAGCATTACAATGAATTTTGATCACAGCAGATATGGCATATTGCAATGATTGAAGCAAACAGTTGCTGAGATTTTTCCCTACTAAATGCTGTCTAGACATCTGGTATTCCAAAAGGGCGATGTCGACCCACCATTGCAGGAGCCTATCAGTGGTAATAGACATAATATTCGCAAGAGGAATGTTTTTCTCTTTAAATTAATCCTTGAAAGTATTAAAAATAGATTTACCTTTGATATCTACGATCAAGCTTTTTGCAAAAAGCATCACTTGAATAATTTTTCCTACCTTTACAAACCGGACCTATGCCTGCAGTAAAGCATACATTACCTGGCAAGGTTGATTTATCAACTTGAAGGGAAAATTCGTTGGATATCAAAAGTTTGCGTAAAGAAATTTCAACGTCTTCAGCCAACTCAACATTTCGTCTCCGCACTGTATCGTTGCTTATGGGATAGTTTTTTATTACAATGAATGCGACTGGATGGTGTAAAACTGTTTCTAAAGCTTCCTTGACAAACTACAGTATCAACTCTGTTCCGATGGTATGAACTTTCCCAGATCTAGCAATAAATTTTGATATATTATAAGAATCTATTAAACCATCGTCGCCTTTTTGTAATGAGGTTGCTAGTAACCCTGAGACCGAAAGTGCCTTCAGAAGCGTGAAAGAAGATGTTCGTGAAAAATGTCAAATCTTTATTTTGTTTGTCAGGTAAAGTTTTTTACAAATGCTTCTGATAACGGTAAGATTTTATTACCTCATTAGATGAAACTTTATTACGAAATAAACACATGAGTAGTTGAGAGTTCAACAGTGATTGAACAAATCCCAACTTCAAGTACGTAGCACTGTATCGATGACACTTCCTTTTATCAACCGACATTGTTGGTGGCAGGGGAAAAACTGTAAGGAAGCTAAGAAAAACCATTATAAGAAACACGGGTCAAATCAAACAATCATACTGAAAGCGCAATGACATTAATTTTCAACAAATGGCTTGAATAAGTCAAAAGCAAAAGATACAGACTCATGCGCTGAGCTATGTTGGTTCAGATCGGAGAATAGGTGCCGTATAAGTTCGTTTTATTGCTGATACAAATGGTGTATCGGGTAATCTTTATTTATTATATTAATTTAATTTTTTTTTAATATTGATTTTAGATTAATTTTATTTATTAAATAAATCTTAATTTAATAATTTTATTTGTAAGTTTTAAATTTAAATATGAATGACAAAACATGCTCATCGCCCCCTACCACCCAAAACATACCCAACGCCCCCCCCCTACTGCCCAAAACAAGTTCACCGCCCCTCAGCATACTTCCAACGCCCCCAGGGGGGCGGTATCGCCCCCGTTGAGAACCAATGCTTTAAGTGAAGGTTACCAGAAATGAATATTACATTTTTCATTGACATTTTTACAATTCATCAGAAAATGCAGTTAAGTTTATATATCAATACTACCCATTAATATAGACATTATTCAACTCACTTCGAAAACAACACATACATAACCATACATGAATGAACCATTTGTAATACTCGTGATCATTCATATAAAAATGAAGATAATTAATTTTCAGACTAAGGGTTAAGTCAGCTTAACCCGGGTTTACGCGTGACTACTGAGCAAACGTTAATACGCGCGGGAGTCATGGAACATGATTATATTTAGCATTTTGATAATTAGTATATAAAATATTATATATGATTGTTTTAATGCAAACATTGTATATCGTAATATTTATCCTTATTATTTTCTTTCCTCAGAGATAATAGTCACGCACAGAAATTATAAGTTTCTCGGAAAGGAAATTGAGGACAAATTGTTAGTTCCAGCAGTTCTCGATTTTTCGAGCAGAATTTATTTTTCAAGATGTTTTTAATTTCTATTTTGGCGATTGGCAGAATCTATTTAAAATTTAAACTTATAGTTCATGACTAAAACATGAATTAACCGTTCATTTACTGGTGTTGATCATGAAGTTACATACTCTTTGATTTTCATACACAGCCGTCGTCGGTTTTTATACACACTTAGTTGTTTTATAACAAAGCATTTCTAGTACTTATTACAGAAAAACTTTAATGGACATTTTAAGCAAATAGAAATCACTTTAATTAGAAATGAAAAATAACGTGCTAAATTCATCAGCCATGAGAAATAAAATGATTGAAGAACAAACAAAATGACGCGCGGGGCACCTCTTTGATTGATAAAACATCTATTGGAGAGGGGATGGGTGGAGATTCATGGAATTATTCAGAAAAGCTAGGGACAGAACTTGCGCATACAATGCATGGTGGTCATTAAATAACTCTCACGTGTTCTCCAGAGTTAAAGTTAAGAATGCTTTTATTATATGTCACTATCGGCCCTACCTTCTAATTTAATTTTTATATTATTAGTAGCAACACTTCTAAGGACTAATTTTCAGAAACACATGATGATGTTATTAATTCTAAATACGCCTAGACAAAATGCAACTTTTCAATATTATCACTTCTGTTTTTGTCTTTTCTGCCTTTCCAAAAGTATTTTATTCGGAGGACGATAGTGACTATTAGAGATACGTTAACATTAATTAATTGACATTGATCAAAATTTTGACTGATTTATTTACATTAAACACTTTTAAAATAAAAAATAAAAAATTTGAAATATGGAAAACTGAAACTTTCTAGTTATTTATTTATTTATACTTTTAATCAAAATACTTAATTCATTGTATTAGGAACTTATCACGGAGAAAGCAAAATTCTGGTAAAATTACCGTATTGTATGGTAATGACATTTTAGGTAAAAAGGAAACAAACAGAGTTCTGTAAACTAAAAGATGTAGTATTTTAACCATTCATTTGGAAAGTTCTCTATTCATATGGTAACGGTTTACCAGAAATTCTAGTTTTCAAAATTACTTTTCTAATTGCAACGCATTTTGTAAAGAATACAAATCTGAAAAGCAAATTAACTGATTAAATAGCTCTTATGCCATGCTATAAGGCATCAGAATAAAATTACCAAATTTTGCCACATTTACCAAATTTTATCACTTATTATAAAAACATATTTCATTGCTAATTTTACTAAGATCATACCAAAAGAGCTTAGGTAAAAATTTTCGAGCTCTTTGGTGTTTCCATTAAGCTAGAAGCGTGGTAAATTTTACCATTTTCTGGTAGTTTTAACAAACTTTTTTTCTTAGTGTGTCCACTAATCAGACCCTTAATCACAAAAGAATAAGTTGGGAGCAAAGGAATATGTATATTTAAAATTTGTGAAAATTTTATTTTCCTTAATTGGGTAAACATAGGTATGCTTTATGTATAAATTAAATTATAAGAATACATTTGTTAGAAAGAGAATAAATGAAATATTTAAAATTAAATAATCATTTTTTGTTAGTTGTGAAATCTTAGTAGTATTTTTTTTAGTTGTTTTCGTTGCAAACTCTGTATGCTATTAATTTGATGGCCACGGTTTCTACATTTATTCGCTATGTAATCTAAACGAATAGCCTTACGATCTCTATTAACAATAGTAGTATTATTCTCATAACTCATAAGTAATGAAATTCGCAATTACGTAATTCAAATTAATTAAATCCCACTCATCTCTCAAATAAAACAATTCGACTGCAGCGAGGCAGATAAAAAATAACATTTAATGTTTTATTTTCAGAATATGAGTCAATTTATTTTTACCTACTTGTATTTGGTACTAAGATATTTCCGGCAGACACATTTACAAAATATATTCTAGCTAATAGTATGTTTTAATACACGCTTCACGAGTGAGTAAGCCCCTTAGACTCGAAACCATGAATCATAAAATGAGAGAGTAAAAACCATAGGTTCTAAACCATAAATCTTTAACTAAGCGAGTAAAAATCATAGACTCGAAACTATAAATCATAAACCAAGGCAGTAAAAACCATAGACTCGACACCATAAACCAAGCGAGTAAAATTCATAGAGTCGAAATGATAAACCAAATTAGTAAAACGCCATAGAAATATGGAGCGAAAAAGAACCATAAAAAACATGGAGCAAATAAGAATCATAAAAAACATAGAGTGAGTAAAACCATTAACCATAGTTCTAATATTTATTTATAAATATCATCAAATATTTAAAATGACAAATCTTTCTGCTGAAAAATAAAACAAGCTAGACTTAAAAATGTTAATATTATTTTTACATACAATCTTTCTCATATAATTAAAAACACTTCTCACTTCTCGTTCCTTAAAAAAAATTAATATTTTTTTCTGAAAGAGTGAAAAAACAGATTTAACGTCGTAGAAATGTGTAAAACGAAAAGAGAGGAAAAAAATAAAATAGATTAACTGATGATTCGGGTATAAATCTTTATAAAAATATAGATAAATTTCTACTGCTCGAAACAAATTATTTGATTATCACAAGAGAATAGTCAAATTATTGTCAGTAAAATTATAATAACCTCCTATATTTTACATACTTTATTTATGAATGTCATTTATGTATAAATATCACAACGTTTGAAATCCCAAACCATGAAACACTTCACTACAAAAAGGAGTTCAAAGCAAATATATGAAAATATTAATACTTCTTTAAACAAGTTAAGAAATAAAGACACATTTATCACTATTTTCAGATTTAATGTTAGAGAAAAATATAAAAAGAAATTAAACTTAAATCTTAAATGACGTGCCGATGATTAAATTATAGGTTTTCAAAATAGTCGTAAATTTATATATTATGCATGGAATTAACAATTAGGAGCTATTTTATTAACTATTTAGAGCTTCTTTAACTATTCTATTTCATTAGATTTATTAATAATTTATATACTTTGAGACAAAGTAATTAATATAACTACATAACTATGTATAGAAACTTTATGAAAGGCTAGATACTTTTAATGAATAATTTCAAGGGATAAGAATTAGAGCCAATATTTACTTTTAGGTTGTAACAACCAACACGAAGTAAAATTTTTCAAGCGCTATTTCATGATTATCTCGTTTTGTCTATTTTTTGGAAGGCAATCTAAGAATTACTAGTAACTATAACTAAAATATGCATAAAGATATTCCGAGTTAAAAGACATAAGCTTTCAGAAACATTGGAAATATTTTTTGAAAGAATTTTCCATCTAAATCATTAGTCAAATTGCTTATTTTACGAAAAGATATTATCAGATATTAATTTACAATAATATTTTCGGTGGTTAGAATAGAAATTTTAGAATTGCACGAAAATGTTTTTCTATTTATTTTTTTCTGCTACATACTTAAAGGAAATATTATAATAAAAAACTCCCTCTCCCCAAAAACAATTCAAAATAAATATTTAAACTCGTTTTTTTCTTCATCAAAACTAATTTGTAAGTACTTATACGAAATATTTATAAGACGTTAAATGATAATATTTCATTTAATAATTTAGATGAATCTTTAGCAGAAATTCATTTCAATATAAAACGCAAAAAAATTCATAATTTTAATTGTATGCAAGGTATTTTAATTAGACAATTTTCCCATCGACATAATAAATTTTTTTTCGAATTATTAATTCTTATCAAGCAATCAAGTGCGTATAAATTTCAACCTTTGCAAAAATTTACATTTTTATTTGTTTACATTGGTAAAAAAATGCAAGCGCTGATTATGTGGATTTGAAATACTAATAAAAATATTAAAAAAACAAATTTTTAAAGGTCACAAGATTAAAAAAAGACTTAGATTTCGAATTCTGGCCATTCAAATTTTCCTTAAACCTGAAAATGTCTATATTAATTATATTTATTACATAAAAAGTAATTCATTTTTAGTGATAAGCTTTAAATACCATCAAGGGGGTTACTTAAGTAAACAGAAGAGATAGCACAAAAATTCCTCATTGCATTGACACAGTATCTTTATTCAGTGGAATTTCAAATTTATAGCGATATATTCATCTTTTTTTCTTTTTCAGCTTAAATCATCTGTTGTATATACACTATTAGAATTAAATAGTGAAAACATTTGGGAAACAATTGGCTCTAAAAATTTTGGTTGCTAGAATTCTCTATTTTGTCCTTTTGTATTTTTATTATGTGCGAACTACACAGCTAAATTTTTGTTATGACATTAACTTCCTGGCTGTAAAGTAATTTTGGTATTTTGAGAAACTCAGTAAACCAGCAGAATGAATACAATGCTCAAGAAGAAAATGTAAATCACACCATTAAAACCTTTACAAACTTGGCAAATCCTCGTCGTGTACCCAAGCCAAATAATGCTGGTCCCACTCCCACTTCTTCTGGTCACAAGTATAAGCAATTACATAAATGTAACACCAAAATAATAAGGATCAATGAGGAATATAAATATGATTTTAAAAAAATAATAGGTAATAATAAATAAGGAACAAAAACTATTCTCTTGCTCTTATTTCATCTTCAGATAAGGGGACAATTCCACGAATTGAAGTTGTAAAAACAAGCAAAATATCTAGTAGTCAAAGTTGCTTCAGTTGCTCTGACCAGCATGTCTTTGAAGTTTTACAGCATGCTTTTAGCATGCATGTATCAGTCTTTTTCAATTATTCGACAATTTTAGTTTTATTTCCATGTTGATATTTCAAATTAATCTTACGTATTAAAAGCTGTTCTTAATCCCAAAACGTATTACTAAATGCTTTTAGAAATTTATGTATAATTTCTTTACAATTAAATGGTTGGTGAAATTTGTTTCTTTGTATCATAATTATGATAGAAGTTGGTACTAAGCACATAAATTACGCTGGATTCAAAATCTTCGCTTCCTCTTAAAATTTGAAATGGCCATCGCACTCTCAGAAAACATTAATTATCTCAATTTTGTTGATTAGAAAATTTAAGCTCTCTCTTAAAATCTAAAACTGTATCATTCTCTCAGAAAACACTTAAAGTTTAGTTTAATTACTTATATATTAATTGTATATAATAATTATCCACAGTAAAGCAATTACTTCAAATATTTGATTTTAAATCGTTTCGTGTTATTTTGATTTTAATGTTTTCCTTTAAAAAAAAAAAGAGCTAAACTGTGCTTTATCTTTATTCAGATATTAGATGAAGGTTTGTTATACGTTCCCCAACCTATTATAAGTTGCAGTTTCTTAAAAACTAACATGATAATGTAACAAAGAATTAACTTTATTTCCGGCAGAAATTGTTTTAATGAACTAATGGTATTTTTATGCGTATAATGTCCCTGACCAAATTATTAGACGGACAATAAGAAGCTATATGCAAAATCGTAATTATCAGGTAATACTATACAGTTTTATTGCTTTTACGTGACTGAAACCGGTTTGCACTGGTTTACGTTCGTGTTTCAATTGGTTAAATTAGACGATATATAATATAAATTCGACGATTGGATAAATAAGGCGATATATTATATAAATATAGAATATTTATTACATCAGGTATTATATTAGAATATTATAAAAATTAGACCAAATTGTTAGACGCTCTGTAGTTTTTTTAAAATATTTACATGTTTTGCACGAGTTGTATGCAATACTTTTATGTTTAAACATACATGTAATGGGTTTTTATTCAAGAGATTTTTTATATATTTTTTGTATATTTTCTATTTATTTTTAACATATTGCATTACAACGTAAGCAAATGCAAACCGGTTTCAGCGGCGTAAAAAAGAATAAAGCTGTATAGTATCAACTGATAATTAAGATTTTACATAGAATCTTATAGTGTGTCTAATAATTCGGCCAAGGACTGTATGTTAAATTTCGATCTTTTCTTTTTTGGAATTCGGATGATCAATCGATATCTATTTGATTTGATCATATGGCGACTGAATTCTCTTCCTTCTACCATTCCACAGATCTTCATTTAAAATCGCACCACCTCCAATTCAATTCAATTCAAAATCTGACAAACTTCAAATCTCACCGATGCATCAGTTTGATTTTCTTACTCAAAAACGAGCCCCCATCCACTTCAGCACGATGTTCTATCTTTTACTTTCGGGACACCCATTCTCTTTCGAACCTTTTCGCTCTGGTAAAAGCACCGAATGATCCCGCTTCCGAAAAACAGCCCGAAAAATGAAAATGCCGAGAGAAGAGGAAAAAGAAAAAAAAGAGGTGGAAAGAAAAAAAAAGGGAATTCTGGAGAAGAGGAATCCGGAATAGATGGGTGCGATAAGACGAGCCATAAAGAGAATTAAGTTTTCGCGAGTGCCCCAGGTGTGGGAGTTACACACTTTCGGAACATCTTCTGACACCTCATCGCTTTTCCTTGCGGAGGCCCATTAGGTATTCCAACATTTCCATTTCCCACTTATGGAACGATACGCGGAATGGAATCAATTTCTCGCCGATGGACTCTACCCAGAATCCATTCATAATTCAAAAAGGGATAAACCACTGGTTTTCGGAATATACGTTTCCCCCTCCCCCTGTTTGGTTAGGAGTCTACATGTACAAACACTTCTTTTTTTTATATGTAACCTACCAAGTTAAACCTCTTATTTTAGAAAACTGTAAATGTCTTCTAACAATTCAAGATTAACCCTAATATTTATGAAACACATAGCAAAGAAACAAGATTGCATTTTTTTTGTTGCTATACCAACTGTTTTTTAGAAAAATATTTCATTTTTCAACTGTCTTAACGATTAAAACAGTTTTAAGGTATCCTTTTGGGTATAGAACATTTTCGTTTTTTAAAAATAGTCTAAATTGAAATTTTAATTTTATTTTTGGTAACATTATTAACTGGAGTTCTAACATTATCTAACGTAAACTTTAGTAAAATATTTTTATTTTTATTTTTTCAAAATGACAACAAATTCGTATAATAAAAACTACAAATTTCTTATGTCACGCCAACAGCTCCACAACAAATTGTAATACATGAATAAAGTAATTTTTTCCTAGATCTATAGTACAATTGTCTGAATTTTGAACTAATATCTTTAAAGTATTTTAAATATAGAATGAAATAGAACTAAATTCAGTAATAATTCTTAAAAACAAAACATATTTCTTATGTCATGCCAACAGCTCTGCAACAAATTGTAGTACATGAATAAAGTAATTTTTTCCTAGATCAATAATACAATTGTCTGAATTTTGAACTAAAGGTTTTAAAATATTTTAAATATAGAATGAAATGGAACTAAATATATTGTTCAGTAATAATTCGTAAAAAAAAAAAAAAAAATTCCAAACGTTCAGACTAAAAGCATGAGAAAAAAAATAAATTCACACTTATACCTTGGATTTTAATCCAAAACATAGCTAATATTACAAACTCTACATACAAAATTTCAAATAATTCCATATTAAAAATTTTTCGTAATGTGTGTTAGAGTAAATAGATTTTCTCAAACTCAACGTTTATCTGAAAATTCATCTGAAGTACGGAATTGTTATTCTGTTTCATTTGTCATCAAGCTGGAAAAAAAGCTACAACTTTGTTTATTAAAATCTGAGAACAAAAGATTTACTAAGCTAATGAACAAAAATTCAACTATAGATAGTAAAAAGAAATAAAATTTTCATCGAAATTTTCACCTTGCCAAATACTGTTGTTGTTAATGTTGCTCATCTTCGAAAGCTGCCAATGCTAAACTAGGTCTATGACTTTGTATACCCAAAAGATCTCAAGGAAAACAATGGATTACTGAGAAGGTGTTGCCTCGACAGTCCTAACCATGCAAGATTATGATCAGGGGAAATCATTATCAGGGGAAATTAAATTCAGGGGAACTATCATTAATTTTAATCGTAGCTCAAACTATTGTAAAAGTAAGGTTTCATGTGGATTTCATTCTAATTTCTATCTACCAAAATATGTTTGTAAATTAAAGATAATATGTCTAGATTTTAAATTTCATTAACATTAACTTTTTAAAATTAAAGTTAAATTCGAACCTCTATGATTTTTAACAGCCGAACATTTGTCACCAATTTTAAATATGTCCACGTAGTCTCACAAAATTAGAATTGGGACATCTAAAAATGTGACAAAAACATCTCACAAAATCATTTTTACTAATAAATGTTTTAAGCAGTATTTGTATACTTATTTTATCCCGTTGTTACCTCATTACCATTTATCATGAGCGAAATATCGAATTTTTAATGCTTGTTAACGTTACCTTATAAAAAATTGAAAATTAAACCTCCATGATTTTTTCTTCAACACAATAATTCATTGTTGATATTTATTCATATTTATATCATAAGTCCATATCTTTTGATAGTAAATTAAAATGGATTGCGAACACAAAGACTTACAAGTACTAAATACCAGATATTTTTGATTTCCTATTGTCAACGTATAAACTTTAAAATAATGTCATCACAATAATGCCATTCAAAATCTTCATTGACTAGATTTGTTACTTCATTAATTCATGTTTCATAGTTCATTATTTTTTTTTTCATTTGCAAAGAATTCTTAGGTAAATGTTAAAACATAAATAATTCCAATAATCTTTATGTATTTCAATCAATGATTTATCTTTAATAATTTATTCTAATGCTTCATTTCATCATTTGAAGATAATTTCTTAGTAGATGTTAAAAATAAGTAATTTCAATATTTCCTACATCAATCATACATTTTTCTAATCAATTAATAATTTCACTTTAATAATCCATTCTAAGACTTCATTTTCTTACTTGGAGAAAATTCTTTAGAAGATATAAATCATTTCAAAAGCATTTTTAAGAAATAAAATATTTCTATCGAAAATTTATTTCAAAAATAATTTAAATAAGTATGTGGGAGAAGAAATGTTTTCCAATCGAAAAAAAATTTTTTTCTTAATATTTGTTTTCCTTTTATGAACAAAACGCGTTATAGTGCAACTTTCAAAGCTTCAGAACTTTTTCTCTATTCTAGACGTTCTTTTGCATTATATTTATTTTCAAATGGAAATTCTAGAAACGAGAATCTTTTTTCTTTCCGTTTAACTTTGCACTAGCTGCTGTTTTGTTCAGCGGTCAATTGCCAGCCTATATCTTGCAATCTTTCTTTCCTTTTTTTCTCTCTCTTTTCTAGAGGGATATCTGTAATGAAAAACAAACATAGACATGCAAATCCAAGGGTTTCTAAAGGAGTAGAAAGATCTTTCTGGCTGGACAAAGGATCTCCCTGCGAAAGGAATTCGATTTAGAAAATGCACTTTATTCGAAAAAGGGAGCGACCAACTCGTTTTTCAGAATAAATGATTTAAAAGCATTTTTCCGACGTGCTTACGTGAACGGACTGTCGACAATTCATGCAAATTTTATTTCCTTGGCTATCATTTTGGTTGTAACGACTGTTATAAAGTTATATCTTTTTTTCCCTAAGAAATCTCGTTGATGGAAAATTTTAAATTTGAATATCTATAATACCACTCGGAAATATTCAGTTTACAGTTTGAAGAATTGTCTGTTTAGACTTTAAAAAATATAATGTAAAATGCATGAAAAAATAACACCTTGATGTCCATTCATTTATTATTAAATGAAATCATAATATAAGTTCAAAATCACTAGTATTTAGGAAATAGAAAGGTAGGGAACAATCACTGCACTTGCCATCTATCTGATTCAGGACTTTTTTTAAGTATTAATTTATATAAGATTTTTGCTTATAAATATTTAAGTGCCATCGTTTATTTCTAAAATCAAACTAGAATCCTCTTTAATAGAAAGTTTTTAATTTGAATATCCATAATACATAATCTAGCGGAAAATCTACAGATTATGTTTCGAAGAATTCTTTGTTCGAAATTGCAAAATAAATAAATAAATAAATAAATAAAATAAAAAAATAAGAAATGTATTTAAATGTATGTATTAGAATAGATTTAGACTTGAGTGAGAGGTTAATTGGAGTCTTCATTTCCTTCTCTAGATGCATGTCCAAATTAGTCGTATTATCAGTGCTGCTCATATCTTCAGATTTTTCTAGTTTACTGTTGGATGATCTGTTTTCGTTTTTATTCAAACGATTTTGTATACTTTTTGAAAAAAAAAAGGTTTTCTTTTAACAGTGGTGGCTACGTTGATATTTTTTTCTGAGCATTTTCTGGCTATGGAGTTATTTTCAGATATTAAATGTTTTTGTAATTGTTTGTTGAAGGTGAAAGTTTTGATTGAGTGATTGTAGATTTTTGTATTTGCTGAGAAGGTATTGTTTTCCACGCAGAGGATGTCTGTTGAGCAGTTTAGTAAGATCTTGTTTGTACATTTATTTATATAGTTTCTATGACGTCACATGCTATGCCGATTGATTTATATTTGAATTGGTTACCACAGCAGCATAGGAAATTCCATGATAATTTTAGATTTAACTTTGGTGTACGATTGATTTCTTATGACTTTAATGCCAATAATTTGCTTCTTTCCTCTGCTTCCGTCTTTGACATTGCCGAGAATGAGCGAAGATAGGTGATGTGCAAGATTTGAAATTATGTCCAGTTTGACCCGCAGTGGAAGCAGGTTCCATTACATTTGCAATCGTTTGTGAAGCTGCCAAACTTTTGCCATTTAAAACAGTTAGGGGGTATCTATTGCACTTTGCTTGAATATGCTTTCAAATATTTTAGAGATTGGTAGATATTGTAGTGTTTTGTTTGTAATAACGGCTTTAGATTTGTTCAATGTGCTATGGGGTATGCTATGGGAATGTTGCCAAGTTTGTGTGATTTTAGAAGTGAGGTGTTTTTCTTTACAGAGCAGGTTTCAATTAAAAAAAATCGCCAGAAAATAAAAAGTTTTTTTTCTTCTGTTGAGCTGACTATCAGATATCTGGCTTTTGTTGGATCATGATTAGAGCATTTACGATAGGCCGAATGTGAGTGAATATTTTCGAAAATGAATGATTCCCTGAGTGTAGCTATAACAAATAAAGATGCTGATCTGGACGCTCACTTGCACACCACTGTGTCCAACAATGGGAATTGAAGCATTGACTCTGAATTCATCAGCCCCAATATTCACTCCCAAGCTGCTCAAGATATAGCACTACACCAAAGGGTTATGGATCTACTAAAACTATTGCAGCTCAAGGGCACTCCCCTGGAGCAGCACTAGTCCTTAACAAGGTTAACAAGGTACGAAATCACTTTTACCAATTGATTGAAAATGACAGAAACTTGACCACCTTCTACTAGTCTAAAGTGAAGCTGGGACCAAAGAGCACGCGGCCTTTGCACTCCTAGATCTACTTGTCCCCTTGTGCGTCACTCTCGTAAGATAATGCAGAATGGAAACTCCAGGATCAAACATGCAACCACAAACGTGCTGGTCAGCAATAGACACTAGTGCTAGTCAGTATGCATTGGAAAATAAATGTTAATTTCAAAAAAAGATGTTCAACAAATTTAAATCGAAAAACTTGATAAAATTAGCGAAAAACAAACAAAAATTTAAAAAACTCATTTTCTGAAAATGATAAAATCTGTGTTTTAAGGTAAATGAAATAATAACCGCTCAAAAGGTAGATGTACTAATTTGGTAAAAAATTTAAAACTCAAAGCAGGACTGTTTTCAAAAGAGAAACAGAAGAATGCTTAAGTCCAGCTCGGGAACCCATGTGCGCCTTACCTATCGCACAACAGAGTAAATTTAAGACAGAGGTTTATGCAGATGAACTAAATTTCGGCTAAATATTTTAAAATAGTTCTGTGTTTGAGACTTTCGAACAAGTATTTCACAATTGTTCATTTCATATGGAACAACCAAATAACTAGATTACGCTCGTTAGTTACGTACAGATTCAAGTTTTCCTATTTGTGAAGAGCAATTTTTATTTCACTTGTTTGATGGAAAGGTTATTTTCGGTAAAGCGGGATACTCTCCACTATTTACAAGAAATAAATTTCCTGACTTTAACTGAAAATTAAGCACTTTTTATTTGTATCTTAATTTGTATGTTAAAATTAAGTAATAATATTTTGAGAATAAATATGTAAGAAAAAATGAAAATGTGTTTAAGAAGTTGTTTTGAATGCATTTTAAACATTTTTTAAAAAATAAAATATGCTCAAATTAATATGCGCGTTATTAAATCTTAATTAAGTTTGCAAAATGTTTTAAAAGGCGATACAACTAAGGTTTTCTGTTTTCATTCTTCCTTTAACAAACTAAATTTGCATTGAATTTCATGGTGATAATTTGATCCGTTGTCATAAAGGCTTCAAGTCAAATTTTGTAGGGAATTTTGCTTTCGTACGCCAATTGCTACACCTAATTGTATACTTTATACGCTGCATTTTATTGTCTTTTTTTATTTTTATTTTTTGTGATACTTTTCTGCTACAGATATCTTTAATTCCATGTAATGGGAAATACAAAAAAACTCAATTATGCCATAAAATCATCCTTCAATAATACGGAAGAAACTCTGAAAGTGTAATTGTTAATTGTTTTCCTCATCAAGACCCATTTATAAACACAAAATGTCGAAGTTTGCGAAGAAGTATCAAAGTATGGGATTACATTTATTTTATTCAGGAATGAATACTTGTTTCCTTTCGCATTAATACCTATCAATAAGCCTTATGCCTATGATAGCCATTCGTTATGAATTATCTCAGAAATTTATATTGAGCGTTTGGCCAGGAGTGGTCCATTTGTTTATGTACATCAAAAATGAAGAGATTTATTGTATATACACATGTTGGCTCTACACTAAGGCCATCTACATGAAAGTCCGGCACCTGGCACAAAGCCAGGAAATGAGTGTGTGCGTGTATTTGCGGAGTGTCGTTGCCTGTTTGCCCAAACACCCTGAGGGCGAAGAAGTTTCGGTCCATGCAGTTGACTCCCGGACTATCCAAGAGAGATCGATAGTTCCACCAGTCATAACTGTTTTCAGTGTCTTCTCTTCTTGCCTGATAGAGGAGTTAAGGGGCGCGGGCAGGGGCGTAATGGAGTTTGGGGGAGTCGAGAGGGGTGCTTCAAGTGAGAGAGAGATGGCAGTTCTTGGTCCCTAGAGGAAGAACTCTCGGACAGTATTCTATTTCAAGGCGTTACGTTGCAAACTTGAAGAAATGAAGGGCTGTCAAAAATAGTACAGAATGAGAAGTTTTCTCCGGATAACCGCCAAGAGGTGATTAAAGATGAAGTTTGGCGATATTTTTGGGAGGGTGGTATTGGATTCCATAAGTTATTAACCATCGTGACAAGAGAATATATAAGATGTCATGTATTTTTTCTCTTTTTTTTTTTTTTTTTTTGGGAGGTGAATGATATCGGAATATTTATTTATGGTGAGTAATGCCTGGTTGGAAAAATACAGCTACAATTTTTTAACGAAAAAAAAGGGTTAAAGTAAAAATAAGCTGAGGGATGTATAAAAAGTAAATTAGAAAAATAGCAGAAGTTGCAAAAGCATTGCAGATTTTTTTAATCATATCATAAAGCATACTTCGCTCTTCCATATACTTTTCCAGGTAAGAAAATAATTATTTAATAGGTTTTATAATGAATAATTGCTAAATATACCTTAAAATAAAATAAGCATGGCTATTGACTGTCCCATAATTTCAGGGATATGTAAATATCATTTCGCTATTTCGGATATGCCTATATTTCTATTGCGAATTGTGCAGATTTCCTAGCGGAATATTTAATTATCTCGCTTAAACCTTTAAATAAATAAAAAAGGAATTCAAAGTATACTATCTTACTTTTCAATGCAAAGTGTATTTATTCTTTTATTTCAATTTCTTCACACAAAATTGATTTTATGTTTTGAATTTTTGAGTTGAGATTATGTTTAAATTTATCCCATCCTGATTTTTACTAAACACATTTGCCCTTCATTAATAAGACAATAAATATATATGTAACTTTACTTTTTATATCCATGATTATAAAATTTATAAATAAACTGGTCGTTATTTTGTTTGTAAGCAAATTGTATTGCCACCAAAGCAATTACAGTTAGAAATTTTGAGTTGAGTCACCGAATCATCTGATTGGCGATTTAAGTTATGTGACTCTCAGCAAGGCAGTTGCACGGCCACAAAAAAAGAAAACAAAATTATTTGCCTGAAGCATTTTTTTGCTACTTAAATATTATTGCTAACCATGTTTGGGTAATTAATACATACACTGTTGGGAGCCACATTACAGTTGGCCCAACAATTCCATTTTAATCAGAAAAGGCTTCTCATTTGCGCAACTTTCCAACACCTTCACTAATCTCATTACCCTTCGGGCAAATCACATGTGTTTTCTGCGTTCTAGGAAAAAAAGCACTTTACGTAATTCCATAATACTAATTACTTTCATCTTCTAACAATATAAATGCCTAGCGAAATCTGAAATGTCCATTAAATTTTAGAAGCTAATAATCTCGGAATATTATTTGAGATTTTCAACATTCATATTCAAATGTAGTTGGAAATTATTATATTAATTAATTAATTAATGAGTTTTAAAACTTGATTCTGGATTCAGTTAATTATTTCTATTTTAATCCATTTGAAGCTACTTAGACATTTTTCACAGTATTCTAAGAATACTACCGGTGACTGCTTGCCATTCGGTCAGAGGAAAAATAAACAGTAGATTTTGCAAAAAGAAAATACAAATTAACTTAAAACTAACGAAGTAAGTTTTCAAGTGTGGATGCTGCTGATTATCTGACAATATGAACCTACAGATTTGAGACAGATGGCAGACAAAAATAACAATAATTGTACATTCTGATGAACCACGTTATGAAATCCATTTAAAAGGTTGCATTCTGAAAGTTAGCTCGAGCAGTTGTGTTGTCTGAATTTCAGACAGGACCTGTAACTGAAAGCGGCACTGATGCTTTTGGCACGATTTGTGAGAATGGGTATTAGAGAATCAGAACAGAAGAGATTTGTAGTAAATATAAGGAACCAGACACTGTTACAAATATAAGAAAAAATAAAAGCATTTGGACATATCTGAAATATTGACTAAGAGATGTAAAGAAAAAAAAATATACTGAATTAAAAATTAGAACGTTCAAGAAAACCTGGAACTAGACTGAAAGAGCCAATTAAAGTGTACCTAAGATTACTTAAAATTACCAACTATAAGAAAAAATTTGACCTACTAAAGAAATAATCCAGGATCTTAAAAGAGGACATGGCTCTTCATGGGCTGTAGCGCCAGTATGATGATGATCCTTGCCGAAAGTAACGAGACATCAAAATCATGCCATTGTTATGAAATATTAAAGCTTTATTGCTATTGAACCAATTTAAATACGTGTTCTTAGCTTTCTTTTTCAAGTTAGTTTTCCTGATCTGCGGTCGTAGTTCAGGTGGTAGATCGTTCTCCGAGGTTCGAAACCCGATCTCCCAGTTTCGGAACAGGTTCGAATCCTAGCGGTCGGTGTCTGGCTCATTCGAATTCTGCTCCTGACTTTCTCCGGCCACAGTGCCGGCCGAAAATATCTCAAGTAGTAGACAGATCATGAGTTAGAATCCCCTCACCGTTGAACTAACCGTAGGAAGTTTTCGCGGTTTTCCTTTCCAAGTATGAATGATGGTTATGAGGGTTAGTACCATCAAAAAATCCTCCACGAAGGCTGGTCTGCTCCAACCATTGATCTAAGAGTTTCCTTGTCTTCTGGGTAATGTACAAAATTTAAAAGCTAAGGAGTCATAATCGCAAAATTAGATCTGTCGGCTGTTCAACTCTGGTTGTAAAGGTTAAAAAGATAGTTTTCTATTTAAAAGCAGGTATAACTTGATATTTTGACAAAGTGATTTGGTTGTTTTCTAAGTTATTATTAATAAATATTAAAGCCTTGTAGCCATCGAGCTAATTTAAAGAGGTGTTTGTGATCTTCCATTTCAAGTTAGTTATCATCACAAAAGCGAAATTAACTTGTTACTTTGACAAAGAACATTCTTAGTTTTCTTATCAGCGTACTATACTATAGAGTCACAAATTTGTCTATTTGACGCTTGATCTAATTTTTTACAAAAATAATAAACAAATTTTATTTTGTAACAGTTGATAAAATATTAGTTTTGTAACAGTAAATAAAATATTTCTCTGAGAAAATCTAAAGAATTCCTATATCAAGGAAGGTATAGTTAATATTAGGTAAGGTATAGTTAATAGAACTAAAATAGTTAACTCATAAACGCGCAAAAAGTAGTTATATAGTTAATTCATCTGTTTAATAGGTCATTATTTTATTCAAAGTTATTAAATAACTTTGACTAAATAATAATAATAATAATAATTGGCATTTGGAGATATTCAGGCAACTTTAACACTTAACTAATCTGAAATTAAAGCGAAGTAATATTTTTTCATTTAGCTGATTATTTTTTGACTAGATAAACAGTTTCAAAAGCAATTTACTTCTGCGAGAAAAAAATTTATTTTTATAACATTATGTGTCAAATAGCAAGCTCGATCATTTGTTTTGGACAACCGCTTTAAACAACCTTTGTTTAAATGACGTCACACTAAGTCACAACTAACAGTTATTGTAAGCATGCCCACTTTTTTAATATAGTCATTTATAAAAACATGATCAAGGTTTAAGTTATGAGTATTTTGAGACGATATTGAAATAAACACTAAATTGAAAAGCAGACGTACACTCTGTAAATACAAATTACACATAGTTTTCTTTCTTCAACAATGCTACTCACATTAGCTTTAAATGATATTGTTCTTAAAAAGAACAGTGAGAACCTGCGCTTCATTCTATACAAAAATCGTTGATAAATTTGTGACATAGATAAATAAGCATGTTAAAGAAGAGTATAAAAATGATTAAATGATATTTAATAAAATCATCCATCTCAATATATTCTTATAACTGATTTCACAATAAATTTTTTTTTATGTGTAAGGTATGCATCATGCATAGATATAAGGTTGCTCAGATATTACGTTACAGCAAATAGTACTAGCCATAAACAATAAATTCTTAAAATAGCGCATTCTTCTTTTACAACAATCGAAAAAAAAGCACTTTTCTTTTCTAAAAGGAACGATGAGCACCATATGGAGGTAAAAAACATAAAATATATATTACTATATATATATATACCAATAGTTAAAGGGCAGAAAAAAATATAACTCGATAGTCGGCAACGATGAATGGAATAAGGGAAGCTTACATAAGCTTTTCGCCACAAGATCTTTCTTTCAAGCACACAAGGGAGAAAGTGAGGGTGGCAAAGGGGTGATGGTGTCGAAAAAGAACTAAAAATTCCGATATTGGACGAGATTAAACTGAGGAAGGGTCGAACAATAGAGCTTGTTAACAAAGGACTGGGCGTATTATATTTAGAAGGGACAAATTTCGTTGCCTGTCCATTGTTGCGTCAGCCACAAAAGGAGTCGAGAAAATAAAAGAGCGTTGGTGGAATTTCTCGATTATTTGATGATGCCCGGATGCCCTTTTTGGCAGAAGGATATTGATGAGCTCGGATAGATTTTATGAAATTCCATTTACGCAAGATTTTATGTAACAAAAATACTAGCTATAAATACAGGCTGTCATTTTACATGAGGAAGTCAGCTGATCTACAAGTTTTTGACCAATTGAGACATCAATTGGTTAAAGAGCGGTTAGCCTTTCTTTTTCTTTTCATTAGTTTTGAATCCCCTTTAAAAGGTACGGACCGAAATGAGACTCATGAGATATTTAAGCATTGTCTTTGCAGTTCATATTATATATATATATATATATATATATATATATATATATATATATATATATATATATATATATATATATATATATATTCACCCAAAAAACACGATTTCATGTTACAAAAATACTATCTATAATTATAGGCTGTCATTTGTTATGCTAGAACAACTAGTTTTTGAACAATTGAAACTCCAAATGGTTGAAGAAAGGTTGTCATTTTTTTTAAAACTAGATTTGATATACCTTTGAAAATCATGGATCAAAATAAAGCTCATGTGATCTCTAAACGTATCTTTGTAATTCATATTATACAAAAAATATATTGAGTATAATCTAATTATTTTATTTTATCACCGACATGAATCTGCCAATCTATTTTTGGGATTGTGGATATAAAGGTTCAATTTCGTACCTGGTGATTCAATTGGTTAAAGAGCGGTTAGCCTTTCTTTTTCTTTTCATTAGTTTTGAATCCCCTTTAAAAGGTACGGACCGAAATGAGACTCATGAGATATTTAAGCATTGTCTTTGCAGTTCATATTATATATATATATATATATATATATATATATATATATATATATATATATATATATATATATATATATATATATATATATATATATATATATATATATATATATATATATTCACCCAAAAAACACGATTTCATGTTACAAAAATACTATCTATAATTATAGGCTGTCATTTGTTATGCTAGAACAACTAGTTTTTGAACAATTGAAACTCCAAATGGTTGAAGAAAGGTTGTCATTGTTTTTAAAACTAGATTTGATATACCTTTGAAAATCATGGATCAAAATAAAGCTCATGTGATCTCTAAACGTATCTTTGTAATTCATATTATACAAAAAATATATTGAGTATAATCTAATTATTTTATTTTATCACCGACATGAATCTGCCAATCTATTTTTGGGATTGTGGATATAAAGGTTCAATTTCGTACCTGGTGATTTTGAGCCTGACCCAAAATACAAGGAAACTTCAGCATTAATCACAAGAACAAGTCAATTTGTCAGATGAAATTGGGATGACACTGACTCAAATTATCATTATCTCCTAGTAAAAAACCGCGAAAACTTCCCCTGGCTAGTCTGATAGCAAAGAGATCCTAACAAATTATCCGCTTACCATAGGGGCCTTTTAATTTCAGCACTATGGTCAGTTCGAGCCAGTCCCAGAATTCGAATCGACTAGTTGCAGCTTGATTTCAAAACTAGATCACCGGATTGGGAGGCGAGTATGCTGTTTCCAAGCCATCAAGGTTCCTGTAAATAGAATATTTTATTATTCATGGTTTGTAAGGCAAAACCTTACTTTTAAGTCCACTAAAATTCTTGGGAATGATTGGAAAAAAAATTGCACCAGCATGCATTGCAAAAAAAAAATTACCTAGACCTAATAATGAATTATTAGAAATTAAATGCGCTCGGAATGGATACATAATACATTTTAAAATCTGTGTACATATACATAAAACGTGTTTCAAAACTCATGATGCATACGTTTGGGGGGGGGGGTGATAGAAGACTAGCATAAGTCAACATACAATCCATGGTCAGAACATAAGTCATAACACGCTAGAAGGAATTGGTTTTTTTTCTAGGTCTGGACTTTTTCTTTTGAGGTAATATAAAGAGCCTCGACTGCGGTGATGGTTCCATAAATTCTTCTGAAAACCCTGTTGATCGAATATTTGGAGCTGCTGACACCATATATGGAGAGATACCTAGAGTTTTCTCCTATGTACGACGACAACTCCTTCGACGGTGTGAAGCCAACGTTAATGTGGGCACCAAAAATTTTGAGCAGTTCCTGTGATGGGAGACATAGTGTTGTTTGATTTCATATTGTTGAATAAAATGTTTTTTATTACATCGGTTTTTTTTCATTCCATCTTTGCATGTTTTGTATCTCGTCATTTCGTGACACGGCATGTTTCGTGCAAGCTTTAACAATTCTTTTAATTTTATTTCTTTACATATATTCTAATTGATAATTTATTATTCAAAATTAAACGCTTTCTAGCACTTTATTATTCAGATCCTGTCTTTTTATTCTATCTTTAGATTTGAGAATGGACGAATTAAACTTTTAAGTTTTTCCCTTAAACTGAACCATAAGAACAGGAGAAATCAATCGACCTATTTAATGGACCAATCATATGTGCTAACGCTTCCCTTTTTGCATTTGTTTGCAAGATTTTACCTTATGTTTATTCAAAGACTCTTCGATTTTGTGTCACTAGTATGATCTCCTCACATATATATATATATATATATATATATATATATATATATATATATATATATATATATATATATATATATATATATATATATGTGTGTGTGTGTGTGTGTGCGTGTAAACAAACTATATACTATTCAATTTATGACCAAAGTTGAAACGCCGATCCATTGCTTGCACTCAATTGGAATACAAAACATTTATGAATCAAGTATTAGAACAAACATTTGTTAGCAGGAAACTTTTTTTGAAAAAAACTGATTCACATTTATGTATATTAAATATGGAGGTAAAGATGATAACTGTAAAAAAAACCTAAGCCTGGCGCGACGGTAATGCTGGTATTCAAATCCGAGTTGTCTAAGTCCGAAACAATCATGGGCTACTGCTTAAAAGCATTAATATAAACGAATGTTTAGAGCAATATTGAGTAGTAAATTCAGTCCTTCATCATTGTTTAGTTGTTTGTTTACTGCTATGGTTATTATTATTTTTTTTTTACTTTTTCCGTATCGCAAGCAAATGTTCTGTTTTACAATCTGTATTTTAACCTTTTAATTTTTCTTACGTTAGAAACTACTCTAAAATTTAATAACAGTTATCCTAATTTATGGAATTAGTTTAATGTTTCTATTTGTTCAAAAAAATGTAAAGAAGTTCGAGCATAGAAAGCTATTCATATTTTTCATTATCTTTGTTAATGTATATAAGTCGGAAAACACCTTTCGAAAAGAAAAAAAAAAATACTGTTCAGAAATATTCTTTAGTCAAAACAAAACAAGGCCTTTTTATTTATTAAAAGCTAATGTTTACACATTATTAATATTTAATAATTAAAAAAGTAGTTTTTAATAAAATAAAAGTTAAAAATCAAGAAAAAATAATTAATAGCAAAACAATATTTGATTTAAAACCTGAAGTGTATAAGCATTGTGAAACAATGCGAAATTTCGTTAAGAGTAAATCTTCACAAATTATAATAACTGTGTTAGTTAAATATTAACATAGAAGGTATTTTAAAGTTCCAATGGGAAAACATTAAAAATTAAATATTTACAATCCTAAAACAAACATTAAAATATACAAATTAATATTAATAAAAATAAAATTTCGAGTTTATTTAATGCAATAAAATTCATCAAATGAATTCGAAATATTAAAGAGAAATTAATGTGTTTGTTTTTTAATTATTTTAAGAAAGGAAGAATTCTGTTTTATAAGATATTTCAAACAATTGAGTTTAAATATCACTGAAAAGCGAATATGAAAAATTTTAAGCCATCTTTTCAAATTCTTTTAGAAAATTATTATTTTCATTCAAAAGATTAGAAAGATACGATTCCTTAAGAGATATTTTTTCTCAGGGGAATCGAATAAAATATTCCTTTCCTTTTTTTTTAATTGGTAGTTCTTTTCTCAAAGAAAATAATTTTTAAATTTGAAAAGGAAACTAATCCCTTTTTTTGTTTTCCGAGAACAATATCTCATGATAGAAAAAAAAAGTTGAAATACGAAATAGAAGAAATAAAATATACCACTTGAAATTAACGAATTTATCCAAGGTTGAAAATGATTTTTTTTCTAGAATATCAAATATATTAAAATTGATTTCATTTTAATCACAACAGAAAACAGAAACCATTTTTGTTGAAAAACGGGTTATAGTATTGAAATTTTACTTTTTTATTTTTATAAGCTGGAAGCACTGATTGTATCAACACTTTTTAATTTCAGACTGATATTGACTGATATCAGATATTTTCAATGTTTCCATTACTGGGAAGAAGTTTCTTATAAATACCTTGCTCTACGAAAGTTATTTTCTTATTTTCGCTGATTTTTCCAATAAAAAATTAAACATCATATACCAAATCACTTGATATCAAAGGTAGTGAAGTATCTAAATACGACAAGGTAAAATATCCAATATACGCTAGAGAAATTAATTAAGAGAATTTGAATATTTTATCAAATTTCTTGGAAAGAACTGAAACTGTAAAACCATTGTTTCTAGACAAAAATGTAAATATTGTACTTCAAATTCGTACTCGTACACGTGTAGCGTGTAGGCGGAGACAGTGGAGAAACAGGTTTTATAAGTGCGCGAAAGTTATGACGCATTTAGTTTAGCTAGCAGACCTCGGCGAATTTCTTGGTGTTATTTTTCAGCAATAAGTTAAACTCAAATTGTAACAGTAAAAATGAGTAACCACCAACGTTTAGATGATGGAATGAGGTGGCGAATTGTGAGTGGCTAGAAGCAGGCCAATCTCAGATCCAGATTTTGAGTGATCAATTTAACGCCCAGCGTCGTGTGTAACTTATGGAAACAGTTCCAAAATACCGGGTAAATCGAGAGAAAGACTGGGCAAGGTCGCTCAAGGAAATGATAAACTGCCTTATTTCAAGTATGAAGTCACGCTGCAAGGCCTGTATACATCTGTAAGAGGAGACCATACCCCCAATTAACCCATTTTTTATGCTTATTCTGCAACTGCAGTTTCATACCTTTCAACTCCAACGAGTGTTGCACATGATCATGCGGGTGTATTACAATTGTTGAATGGTTATTTGTTTTGTATTGTATTAATATACACTGAGTGGCCAAATTATTATGACCACCCCTTCAGTCGTCTGCTTTCATACCCTATACGGCGCAATGTGCATCGAACAGTACGTTCAGAGACGTTCACAGTTGCTCCTTGATTAAGATCACTTGCAATTTGTCGCGCTGTTGCTCTCCTATTGCGCTGCACAACCCTGGCCAGCCTTCTCTCTGATCGAGCATTCAGTACCCTGTGACGACCACAAGTCTGACGTTGAGATCCGGTTTTTTGCTTGATTGTCCATTCTTTGTACACATTAACAACTGCTGCTCTAGAACACTTCACAAGTGCAGCCGTTTTGCTGATGCTCGTTCCGACACATCTCGCACCCACAATAATTCCACGCTGAAATTCAGTTAAATCACTTTTCTTTCCCATAGCTGAGCAGGCAACACAGTATAACTGATGACTCACTTGTCCAGCATTCCCGTGTTATGGTTATCTTGCCCTCCAGCAGCAACTATGTGACGCAATAACTCATTTGCATAAAACTCTGAGGTGGTTATAATAATTTGGCCACTCAGTGTATGTACATATAGAATTTCATTAAAATCACCCCTGTAGTTCAAGAGATAATCGACCAAGTCTACAAACTCTATTAATTTCTTACACCAGTGTATATAGCACTATCCTGAAAAATTTCAAAAATATATGAAATTAAAAAAACATTTTTAAATTGTATGTTTACTGGAATGTATTTCTAATATTTTCCAAAGACCTATCAAAGACTGATCAATCTTGGAATTATTTTGCCCCTTTAAGCATAAACAGATATTGCGATTGCTCTAATTTTCTTGAGAAGCGTTAATTTCAAGCAAATCAAGGCAGTCAAAACATGCAAGAGTAAATCCAATGAAGATGGTTTTTAAGAGACGTGGGTACACTAATGTCAAATTAGTATTTTGACAGGTAATTTTGCGGCGAAATTAACGCTTATCATATCGAAAAAGAAAACAAAGCGAGTCCATGAAATTTTTTTTTTCAGATCACATTGCATAACTCAAATTGAACAAGCAAATCACAAGCTATTTTTATTGCACAGCTAGTTGTGGTTTACCACACATTTAGTTTCATTTTTTGATTTGATCCGCAAGACTAATGAGTGAGTTTGGTTGAGTAAAAAGCTTTTGGCTTGCAAGGCTGTCAGGACTAAACATGCATGCTTGTAGGGGAGATCAGACAGCAACAGCTTTAAGAAAAGGAAAGCAAGAGAATCAGTTACGTTTAATACCTCTTAATCTCGTTTAATTTTTTAAATGGCTAAATCAGTTGAGGTTGATTATTATAAGGTTTTTAAAAGATGCATTGATTATAGTTATTTTTGATTCAACATAAGCTGTTTGATTTATAATTTAATTCAACATATTTAGGAAATTTAAAAGGAGGCAACAATATGCATATTTTTGTTTATTTTTAATTGTAAAAATTTGATAACTAAGTAACGTATATGTTATGGATAAGCAACAATACCACACTTGTGATTTGTGATCAAAAGTGTATTCTTCGTTCGCAAATAGTACTTTGATAACAAGATAACACCTATTACAAACTAGAACTATGTTAACTTACGATATGATAATGATATAATAATGATTAGAGGCGTAAGGTAAATAGGATGATGATAATAAATAAACCTTCTAAATATTTATTGAAAATGCATATTAAGTTAAATGAACTTCTGTGAAGAAAACACACTTGTGAAATAACATTTTTGAACTTAGTTATTATTAATATTTAGTACAGTAGCAAAATTATAATACTAAGCATTTCGATATAAAATTTTTAAACGTTGTTTAAAGAGATAATCTGATAAAAAAATATCCTTATATTTAATGTAAAAAGCTTTTACGGTGCCTATGGGCTATGAGAATCACTGAACCATGAGAACCATATGCTATTGAAGTGTTTACTTAACCAGTTGGAAACGTTTTAAATTTAAACGCATATTGATATGTCTGTGTTAGGCCATGTCATGTACTAACTGCAATAAAAAGTGTTTTCTATTTACACGGAAAGGCTCCTGCGATTTAACAGAATCATTTTAAATGCAAAAAAAGGCACCTACTGGAATACATTTCCAGATATTAACCCTCTGCTACGTTAGCAGAACATTCAATATATCTTCGTTCGATTGGATCACAGAAAATGGGGAAGTTTTTCTCGCCAGCTGACGCCATTTTCTGCATCGTGCCAGAAACAGCATTAAAAATGTGGCTCCGGAATATTCGTAAGCAAATGCCGACAGATGTTTTCAATAGCAGATTGAACAAAATACCGAAGGAGGAGGAGTTTCTGGGCTCTTTCAATGCATGGACGAAGGATGTGAAGTTTTCTTATGCAGTCTTTGAAGAAAATAGTAAAAGGGAGAAGAAAAAAAAAATACACAGATGTACAAAAAGGTCTTGCGTATTCATGGCCATTCGAAAAGAGAGTTTCTCAAGCAGTTTTGAATCTATGAGTCACGCAATTGAGCAAAGAACTACTTCCGATACCAATTGGAAAACTTCGCATTTTCCTTAAAGATTACATTTTCCGAAGAAAAGTTTTTTTTTGTTGCTGAAATTGGAATAACATCGTCTGACGTAATTTAGATTGTTTATTGGATTAAATATATTTTTTATATTATTTTTAGCAAAGCAATTCGTATTATTTCTTCATATTTGAGTAGATTGCTTTTTATTTGGTTTGTCTGATAAATAAAGCTCTGAACGAATATTGTCGTTAGTGTATAATTTTATATTGTTTTTGATCGTTATTTTGAAAAAAAAAACTTACGTTAAAATAAACTTAATAAAAAAAATGAAACTTAATTTAAAGTATATTTTTATTTTTCCTCTTGCTTTCTAATTAAAAATATTTTATCTAGAGAAGTTTGTTTAATGCGTCTTTTAAGAAAAATGTAATTATTGAATTTAGAATGTACATGAAATGAAATAGCTGATAGCTAAGTTTCGCAAGAAATGCAGTCAATTTCAATGATGAACACATATACAATTTTTAAACAATACCGTAAAGGCGTCGTGTTTTCCCATTGAGGGTGTTACGTACTTGCCATCCTTACTGAGTTATTTTAGCAAATGGTGTCAGAGAAAAGTCACGCATTTATGCCTGACTCTATTTTAAATACGGAAATTTTAGAAGAGAATTTGTTGTAAGATTTTTGTTTACACAATTAAACGTCATCGAAAAGGGAAAATTTAAACATCTTGATTTGTCCAAGCAAGACACCAGCTCGTTAACAGGGGATTTTTTTTAAATGATTACTGCAAAAATGGTTGCTCATTAACTCTAAAAATACTCTCTATGTTAGAATATTGAATATTTAGAGCTCCCAATTCATTATATTTTGCTAATGTATGTTTTTTCTCTTATTTAATATTTATATTATTCAGGTCTCTTTGAAGCAGGTGCTAAATATTAAAGTAGTAGCTGTCAAGAAATAAAGCTTAGTTAATACAACCGCTTCAACAAAACTTCACACTGCACTGAGTTAATAACCTTGTAGACAGTAATAGTCTCTTATGCTTCGCCTACGTCCGCTGTATTAAATTTAATTACTGCGATTTATTATGTGAAAACGTTTCTGGTGTTACTGTTCTTTTGACGTTCTCTACACCAAAACTTCTTCTCAGAGACAGTTGGAACTATTTATTTCCAGTGAATTTATAACTACCATGTATGCCTGCAATTTATTTGTTAATTTAAATAATATTTTAATTTTCATGTCGAACATGAGTAGTCAATAGTGTTGTGCATGCACATCATTTACATTGATATTTTTTAAATTCGAAATTTTTCTGTGTTTGAAATCTAAAAACGCAACTGCTGAATCTATATTTCATTTAACATCAAACATTATTTTAATTCAAACAAAATGTATGTGCAAATATGAATTTAATCCTTACATTCATTGGTTTACAGGGTTTATATATCATTCAATTATTATCGAAATTTTGTCAGCAGTTTAATTTGACTTTATGAGAAATTTACATTTACAATTTACATTTACAATTTACATTTACAATTTACATTTACAATTTACATTTACAATTTACATTTACAATTTACATTTACAATTTACATTTACAATTTACATTTACAATTTACATTTACAATTTACATTTACAATTTACATTTACAATTTACATTTACAATTTACATTTACAATTTACATTTACAATTTACATTTACAATTTACATTTACAATTTACATTTACAATTTACATTTACAATTTACATTTACAATTTACATTTACAATTTACATTTACAATTTACATTTACAATTTACATTTACAATTTACATTTTCAATCAATTATATTTTAATTAAATTTATGATAAAATAAGTTATCTTAGACTGTGTTTTTTACTAGCAAGAAGTCAAATGTGCAAGCTGTTGATTTATAAAAAATTTAAAATTTTAAAGTAACAATAAATTTAAGTAAAAAAGAAAAAATTCCTGTTTCAAACTTTCACCGATTCCAGGAAGAGCGAATACCACTTGCTATCATGTAGCTTAAATCTATTCCAATGCTTGTTAAATCCATCACAGGAGAATTATATTAATTAAAACTCAATAAACATTTGCTTCCAACTTAACGTGAAATAATTATCACGGAATTATTATCCCGAATTAATCGAATGGCTTAAGAATCTTGGGCTCTTTGAAATCCCTTTGTTATCAGAATTATTTATCGCATTAATGCAGCAATCTTGTTAATAAAAGCAAATCATCCTCTTTTCGATTTTCCAAAAGTAACTGAAAGGAGATATCGCAAATGCATAAGTCACAAATGATACTGTCTCATCCTCCATTGTTATGGATAATTAAGCAAGTGTTATACAAATACCTTCATGATTTAGCAAATCTCAGCATAGCCTTACAAATACTCCCCCCTTTCTGTATGATACAACTTTGGAAATATTCCTAACCGAGGAGCAATCTTCTCAAGCTGCTACAGACCCCATGGGACTGCAAACTAATGTCGGAGGCTTAATTTCCTAATCCATTGGATAATTCATGTCGAACTAATGCCTAGTCGACACAGATAGCAATTCCTAGTTTTCCCTGGGGTATAACAACCCTTCTGTTTTCCCATTTTGCCGTAAGTTCGGCAGTCTGAACCTGCTCAACCGTCGCGCTTTACTAAATTCTTTACCTAGGAGAATAAGTTTTAGTGAAATAGGTAGTATTCGAATCTCCAAGGAACCACCAAATTCTTGAAAGATGGTTTGTAGATACGTAGTAGGCATTTTCATTTATTCTATCACCAGAAAGGTTCATTCCTGATGAAATGATTGAGTTTCTTCTCTAAGAGTATCTAGATTATATTAAACGTTATTTTTATTATTATCGGTAGAAGGAATGCATGACTATAAGAAATTTCAGGAAAATGCTTAGTAAGTAATTATGCCTCAATAAATAAATAATGTGAAAAAAAATGAGCATGCCTTAGTATATTAAAACGTAGTTCACAAAATATTGAAAAAAAAATAGTTTACACCTCTACAAAATTGCCTAAATTTATTTGATTAGTATATGAAAACAGGAACACTTATCAGAAAGCATTACTTTTGAATTTAAAAAATATACACAGTTAAAAATATTCTGAAGCTCTTCTGAAAATATGGGGCTGCTAGATGCATGTAGTTTTCAAAACGTTTTTCAATAATTCGGAAACATCTTGTGGGGCCTTGGCTACCAGCAATGTCAACCGTAATCTATCAAAAAGTACCTCAAAATTGAATTGAGTTAACATGTCTCATGTAGTAGTGAATTGGTTGTAGTGGTAGCTGTGTCCCATTACTACCGCACCAGAATTTTTTCTGTGTCAGAATTCAGTGAATGGATACAATTTGTTAATTCGCACAAACGTAATTAAATCACAACTTCGGTATATTTTGAAAGAACACCATCTACCTTTATTTACTAACGACTACTGCACAAAAGTGTTGCCATACAGAGACAACTAAATTATTTTATTTAATCTCGTACCGGCGTGCAGCATCCTCCCCGCCCTGGTCGACCTCCAGGGGGATGACCAACTGCACCGGCCGGAAAATTGTCCCTCCATTTACTTGCAGTATGCATGTACGGGCTTTGTTGTCACGGCCTAAGATCACTGACTCGATGCGTGCTTTCCTCCAGATGTGCGGAGGTCTGACGTCTTCCTGCAATAAGACCACATCTCCGACCCGGATTTCAGTTCCTTTTAGGTGGGTTCTTCACATGGTGAAATGGCCATCTTCTTTTCACATGGCCATCTTTTCCAAAAGGAGTTAATTAAATGTTGGCGACTTCTCCATATACGTGTTAAATCAGAGTCTGAACTCGATGGGCCAGAAGGGATAGTTGTGAGTCGTTTTCCTATTAGAAAGTGAGAGGGTGTCAGTGCAAGAACACCATCTACCTTTATTTACTAACGACTACTACACAAAAGTGCTGCCATGCAGAGACAGCTAAGTTATTTTATTTAATCTCATACCGGCGTTCAGCACAATTAGTCGATTCATTGCTGTTTTGTGAGGAGCTAGGAGAGCTGTATTAAGATAATCGGGCTTTGAGTGCTGGTCGTGAGACCTGTATTAGGAATGTCACGTTTGTGGGCATGGTTGCTTCTGTGTTGCAATTAGCAGTCGTGTGTGTACAGGCCCCGTTGTGCGTGATCTAGTCCGAGTAGCAATGGCTTGAGGAGGACAATATCGCAATCACAAGTATACTGTTCGCTGTGAACCTTCCATTGAATTAGGTGGGTTCAACCCGAAGAGGGCATTTCAGTCGAGATAGGCGTGCTCTGATCACGTCCGCAAGTCACCCATGTGAAAACTTTATGAAATAACAATAAAACAACTGTATTTCATAGTACACTTTACTTCGAAATTTCAGATATAAAAAATGTCAGCATTTTGCTCACACACAAACGCGTTTATGAAAAATGATTTCTAAATGCCCCACCATCAAGGGATCAACTATTTCCATATTTAATTGTATGCTTCCATTTAGCAACAAAAATTGATATGGAATGTTTTCTGAATTAAATAAATCTGTTAAAATTTCAAATGGGTAAAAATGCTTGTGATATAATTTCAAATTGGATCTGGTAAAAGGTATAAATATTATCTTTAAGGTTTTGGAATGACCTAATCTACTAATATGATTACACCACTCTATTACTTTGTATTTAATTATAAAATTAGACTGCGTCTTTTGAAACTAGTAGTCCAGACATTACGAACTAGCCATACAGGTTCTGAAAATTTCATAGCAACACACTCACATGAATAAGAATCGCGATGTGTTATTTTAAATCCCGGGAATACGAATCATCCTGTGATTTGCATTACCAAAAATGTAGCTTTAATTTGCATTTACGCAGGTAGGAATAAGCGCAAAGAGCAAATTTTTTTTAAGGAATTCGAAAAAAGCGGATCTTCTTTTGAAAAGGCCGACTTATTATTTTAATTATAAAGAAAGAAAAGTGGGATTCCGCCAAGAAGCTGCAAAAATCCATCCCAGTGAAAATATTTACGTACGCCAATAAGGGTGCTAATGCTATGAACTAACTGTTTCTGCACAACTGAATTTCAACTTTTATTTCCCTGAAGCATATTGATGGTTCGTCAGCGTTATTTTTTCGAATGATCATTGTCAAAAAAATTGCCCTCAAATACTCACCAAAATGAGATGTTTCATTGATATTTATTGATTCAGTGACAAAAATGAAGCAGATCCTTTTACGCCTATTTGAATACTGCTCTAGATTATAATCATCAAAGAGCATTTAAAATAATTCATATAAATAAAAGAGCTGTAGAGGCTAATGTCACCACAGCATTCGCCTTCCAATTAAGTGAACCGGGTTCGAATCCGAAAGATGGCTGGTCTATACGAATTCCACCTCTGGCGTATACCGACCATTGTGCTGACGTAAAATATCCTCAATGGTAGATAGATCGTGGGTTAAGGTCCCCCTTGCCATCACACGTCAACGGTCTGAGGTTTTTAGGATTTTTCGCTCCCTGTATCACAAATGCGGGTTAGCTCCATCAAAAAGTCTTCCTCGAAAGCAAATTTTTCCCAATATTTGATTCAGGAGTGCCGCTTTTCTTCTGAATTGGGTTCAAAATGATATGGCTACGGAGTTGAACATTGGTAGTCGTAAATTCAAAACTGGGTCAGCTGTTCAACGGTGGTTTTAAAATAAAAATAAAAGTACAAATTCAAACTACACAGCACACAAGCAATCAGTTTACATTCAGGAGGTGATTTAAGTAGCATACGATGATATTTTCGGACATGAGTTACTATTTAATTACCATTTCTAATGATGTCTCCTACCTCCTCATACAAATGAGGTCATTAGTTTTATAATCATTATCATTATTAGACTTGATAACTTTAAACATCCCTGTCTTTTATAATTTTACTTTAAACGGTGCTATATTATTATTTTATTTTTTGAAGAATTCTCGTAGCCTTTTTTTTATTTAAAATTACCTCATAACACTTTAAAGTACTTGAACAAATCGAATGAATGATGAAATAAGATTTTCTAAGACGTACAATACGCTAGTTAAATACTTGGTATTACTTCTAGCCGCGACACTTGCGTACTTGTAGACAGATAAAGGTTTCTACCACTCAAATAGTACACCTGTAAATTGTAACAATGCTCTCATTAACCTGTATTGAGACATATTTAAACTGACACACTAAAATAGATGAGAAATATTCGCTTAACAAAACAAGAGCCAGTAACTCTTGTAAGAATTCGATTTCTGAGATGAAATTTAAATTATTATGTAAGAGTTAAAAATAATGAAAGTTAAGATGTTTCTTTTATTTAATATATATTTATAGGTTAGCTTCCTTTATGATGACTTTTATCTAATGTCTCCACTAAGACTATGACGTCTGCACTGATTAAAATATCTCCATAGAGAATAGCATGCTATGTCATTGTTTAAAGTCTGTGTTTGTGTGTTGCTCAGTTAATTTTTTATTACGAGGATAAACACAAATTTAAATCCATGCTGTATTTTAATTTTAAATATTACTGTATGCATGTATTATGCTTGAAACGTTATATGATATCTTTGGAAAATTCAACCGAGGTATAAATATTTAAACTATCAAGCAGGTTTACTATAATAAAAGTTTCCATTACAACAGCACATTCAAATAAAATATATTTCATGATAATTGTTTGAAAACAACTTATTTCAAAGTCTTATATCGTGATTATTATCATACTATGCACTTTGTCAAAAACCTTGAACTAAATTTGATTATTTCACGCACACGTTTCTGCTAGAGCCTCTATTTACAAAGTTATTTCATAAAAATAAATGCTTACGTTTTTTTTATCCATACTATAAAAAATCAATCCTATAAATAATAATAGCGAAGCACACTTCAATAAAACTCGATAAAAACCAAGAAAATAAACTAATCTTAACATTAAAACTCAATGATGGTCTTTTTAAACTCACCATTTAAGAGTCTTAAAGTGCTTTTGACATAGTAATAAAATCGATAATATGATTGAAGTTGTGAGCTCTTGGTGTTTCCATTCCATTTATTTTATTCCATCATTTTACTTTACAAAAAGGTTTATTTGGATTGAAAATGATTTTGAAAAGTGAAAATATTTGAAAAAGTGCTCTCATATCATAATAGTCTAATAAAAAGCATAACTGTTTAGGGACACGACAACCAACCAGCCGAAAAACATAATCTTTAAAAGCAAAAGTAAACTCCATTTTCAAAAGGTATTTACACAATTATGAGGTATTTAAATCGTTTATCATAATTTTTATTGACTTTAATAAAATAAATGTAATTTCCGTTTTCATATTATTCCCATGTCAATTATTATTATGATTATTTGATCTTTTTGAATGCCTTTAAACCTAAAATACATTTAACAAAACCTAAGCAATAATTATTAATGATAACCCAAAAAATACAATAATTTTGTAAAACTAAATACTGCAAAAAGCTTTTTTTATATATTGTTTCACCAAGCTATCCAAACATAGCTGTCAAGGATTTCTCATACAATAAATTATTTTTATTTTTCTATAGCTTTGCACTTAACATAAAACTACGCTTTGGGTAACGTGTAAGCTGGATTTTATGTCTTTGTAATGGCAATCAGGTAAGTAAAAACAAGCTGAATGAAACTTTTCAAATTTTTATTCAGAACTGAACTTTAAATGGTTGAAAAATCTGAGCTTTTTTCATTTTAAACTATTAATAAAAGATAAAATATGATAAATATTTACAACTTTCCACTCTCGTACAAAATATTAAAAATAAATATATTATGTATATATCTATATATATATAGTCTGTCCTAGATATGACATGCCCTAGATATGACCATGCAATCTTATCTGCTGGCTTTTTATAACCTTCTACATATTTGATGTTTGAAATTGTTGTATGACTCAAAATTGTATCCTTTTCCCCATATATCATTCTCCTAATGGCATAAATTATCACAATCACATTAAATTATCGCAAATTCATTTGCTCTCATGTACGTAATGTATTCGTTATTGCTAGCTTGAGCATTTTTTGACACATTATTATTTCATCGTACTTTTCTGATTCTTTAACTAATATAGGTAATTCAAATTTAAAAAAATTCTATCTTCGAAATTGAAACACGGTATAAGTTAAAAGTGCACAATATGTTTATTTCTGCGTTTCAAAAGAAAACAGCCAGGATCATTTTTTGAGATTTTTCTAAAGTCATTGTTTCAATAGCTATTGTTCAAAGTCATTGTTTTCCTAATCTCAGTGTTATAAGCTAACAGTGTACATAATGTGTATATTTGTAACTGCAAATGTTTCAGACTGGTTTATTTTCCATAGTTTTGCTTATAAGTTTCTCTCTTTGTTCCAAAACAATTTAGCAGAAAATGTATATCCCAGACAGCAGACAACATTTCGACAAATGTTGTAAAATCATTTTCATTTGGTTGGCATAGAAAGATTGGCTGATTAATATTTTTTTTTAAAATTTAGTAGAATATTTAGCATGTCAAGCTTCGTTTCTTTAAAGAGTGAATAAAGGCTAAAAAAAAAAACACTCACAAATAACACCTTTATTTTTCAGCTTTTACTGTAAATGTTGCTTTTGCCAATTTTTTCATTCTAGCTTTGTAAAGACTTTCAAGTGCAGCATTTTGTTTGTGTTAAATACTTAATGATCACGCCAACTATCACTTATAAAGTGAAAAAAAAGCATACAAAAAGCTGCGCAAGTAAACCCAGTTTCAGTGATGGTCATAAAATCTAAAACAAACATTGAGAAGTTAATTAGTTAGTTAGAAGCCGGTTTAGAAACATTCCTACTCTTAATATGAGAAAGATGATTCCTCCTAGATTTCTAAAGGTTTTTCTAGCATGGTTTCGTTAAGTCAAATTCAATCTGTAAAAATAGTTGCTTATGCAATCTTAATACAAATCTCATAGCGAATAAACTAAAACTAGGAGGCTTCGCCCCCTGCTCGCTGGCGCTCGCCAACCCCGAAACTGCTTTCGCAATTCATTTCGGATTGCTTCGCAATCCGATGCTCGTTTTGCTCGCTCATTAGATACGTTCTTAACGTCTAGCTTTTGTATACTTTTTTGAACACTGAAGTTCCGAAAACTTTTCACTGTAGAAAATTCTAAACCTGTGCATTTCAATATTAATTTGAAATTGCAAACAGTTCGCATATTTTTCTTAATCACACTATTCTAAATTTCAGTTGTTGAGAAAAGTAACTGTTGTAAGTTTTGTTTTAAAGTCTTTCCCATCAGAGGGCTAAAACCATGTGTTGTAAAACAATATGAAATAGTAGTCTGCCACTGAACGCCGGATGTCTTCGGAGATTGTTATAAACCGTACGTAGGTTATTAAGATTCATGAAATTTAACTTAAAATAAATATGAAATATTAAAACTGCATTCAACTCATAACTAATAATATAATAAAACGTGGAATAGTAAAGCGCTCAATTCAAAATAATTCAAAATAAAATAGCAATAGCATAACACTTGTCATTTCTGCCAATGAAAAGGAACTATTTCAGTACTCATAACCAACCAACCGTTTTTTTCTCGGTGACAATCGGAGATAGATAGACATATGATGCTCACTACGTGCTCTTGCGCGCCGAAGCCTATCAATTAAAACGTATTAGCGTTTTATATAACATGGAATTGCAATATGATACTCACTAAGTGATCTTGCGCGCCGAATCCAATCAATTAAAAATGAAAACTGTTGCCAGCGCGAGAAAAGAAATATCATCGGTTTTATTGATACATACATACGTACGTATTAGCGTTTTATATAATAAGATAGATAGTTAAATTTAACATTAGTGTAAGAAATCTCGCGTGGTATATTTGATAATCCTTTATAAAACTTGTGGGAGAAATTAAAATCAACCCTACACTGCTAACTGGCATATTTTTTCTTTTAAGTCTAAAACTATGTTCCAAACCAAAAAATTTTCAATTTTGTAAATGAGGACCTTTTCATTACAAAAGTCTTTCATTAATCCTATCAATCGTATCATATTACTTTGGATAATGAAGTACACGGAGGAAATACTCTTTAGAAAATGTTTTTCTCCTGACGAAATACATTCGAAAACTGCACTTTTAAGAATATTTGATCAAAGCTGGAGAATCACGAATGCTGGATTTTAGAAAGGGACGTGTTCCGTCAATATACTTAAAATAGAGCTGGACGTGCAAAAGAATTTGCTTTTATTGTTTTGAAAGTTATTGGAAAGCTTTGTGAAGAAACTTTGCAGCTTTAGGGCATTTTCAAAACATGAAATGAAATATATCATTTATTGTTTTGATGCACAAAGGCATAAAATAGAAAAGCTGTCAAGACTGAGATATTTGCTTTGAACATTCAAATTTCATCAGAATAAATCGATGTATTACACAACATTTATATTCATTCTATGTGTCGGAGTTAAACATAAATGAAATGTTACAAGATTTTTCTCAATGTGTTTAGCAATATTTTTATTTGGTTGCTTGAAAAAAAAAAAAAAAAACTAAATATGTTACATTTTAATGAACCTACGCTTTCACTGCAACATTAATATAGTATTTAAATAAACCAAACTGTTGCATGTTCTAAATTTGATTACGCTATATTATGGTTCAAACTGAATATATATATGGTTTTATTTCATTATAAGAACTTTTTTATTGTTACCTGTTTCGAAGTACCGACATTGTGGCTTAACGCCAAACAATTTTTCAGGCAATATCTCTTAAGTTGGTATAATTGAATAATATATTGTGGCTTATGGTTATAAAAACAGGCATTCGTATCACATAGTTATGCTATATCCTTGTTAAATGTTTTAATTAGTTCTAATGTACTTTATAGTATTGCTACTAAATGTACTTTATTTCAAAAGTTATTAAAGCTTGCACTTTACCTAAATTATAGCAGTAGCAGGTCCTACTTATCATATAAAAATTGTATAAGCACTCAGATTTACATGTACATGATAATTTATTAACGTTAAAATTAATTAAAAGCGCTTTGGTAAATAAGCAAAGCGTAAGTTTGGTTTCAAATAACGACAGTCTTCTGCCTACAACCTCGAGATTACTAACTCTTTCCCTGAAACAAAAGTAAAGAGATTATCACGTAAGCTCAAATTTGTAAGAAAAAAGAAACGCTAAACAATGAAGTGACAAAAATTATGGGATACCTCTTAATATAGTGTAGGATCTTCGATAACTCTACGAAGTGTATCAACAGTACGTGGCATGGGCTCAATAAGTAATTGGAAATTTCTTGCAGGTATATTCAGCCCTGTAATCTCAATAAATGTCCATATATGCGAAAATGTTTAGGATTCTGTACACAAACTGAGCTCTCGATTATATCCCATAAATGTTCAATGGGATCGTTTCGGGAGATATATGTGGCCAAATCATTCCCTGATATTGTCCAAAATGTTTTACTAACCAGTCGCGAACAGTAAGGGTCCGGTGACAAGGCCAACCAACGTATGTCATCCAACGTAAACGTCCCAACGTTGTTTGGTTGAATGACTGTAAGTGGTCTCCAAGTAGCGGAATAAAATCATTTCTTATTAATGATAATGATTAATGCAACTAGACCATAGGACTCAATAAAGGTCAAATGTGCAGAATGTCTATGTATATATATTTTATGTATAGTTATGTATGTATATTTTGCATTCATGTTTGACAATGGTGCATAATATAGTTTTCTACAAGGCACAGCGCTTTGTAGACAACTTTGGTTTATGAATCCGTGGGATCTGCGCCAAACTTGAACCCATCCTGAATAATGATTCATCTGACCAAGCTACGAATTTCTAGTCGTCTCTGGTCCAACCAATATGGTTAAGGCCTGGTTTCTTAGGACAGGACGCTGTCAGCTGGAAATCAGCGTTAACCTCTGATTGGTCCATTTGTGAGTTTGATAGTATACGTCATTGAACGCTCATCTTGAACTACAATTGCAGTCAAACTCAACTGCAGTTGGATTACAACGTGACGTTAACCACAGAATCAATGGCGGACAACATCCAACAGCACATTGAAATAAGCCAAGATTTTGATTTTGACATTAAACATAGCTTCTTCATTAAACATAGCACTCTTCATTTAACTCAGCTATAATGTGTTTTTTCTTGGACAAAGTCATTATTTGTTCTCTAAAACACTAGTCGACAATAACAAAATCAATACAAATTCAAAATAAATATTTGTTTACGTTATTAACGCATGCGCAATGAGAGATAATGTCTGCGTTGGACCGACTGCTCAAGCTGAGCTAACAAAAAAGTATTTTTGTGGCGTCAGTTCTACGTCAACTTTCCGCTGACGCCCAGATAAGGCGCTTGTCCTAAGAAACCAGACCTTTACGAGCCCTGGAAAGAAGCTGGTCGTGATATCATGCTGTTAGTAAATGATTATGCTGCCATATCCGATTACAGACAAATTTCGCTATAATGTCCTAACCCACACTTCCTGCATTGATACGTGCGGTTATTTCACGAGATTCTGTTAACACCATGGTGGGAAGTTGTGCTTGAAATTACATATTCTCGGCACTCTTTTGACACTGTAGATCAAGGAATGTTGAATTCCCTCACGATTTCCGAAGTGGTATGTCTCATGTGTCTAGTTCCAATTTCCATCTGTCGTTCTAAGTGTGTTAATTCTCATCTTGTTTTTATAATTACGTCATACAACATTCATAGATGAATAACTTGAACGCAAATAAAAGTCCTGCCATTGCCCACCTATTTGCATGTGATACTACTGCCAGGATGTTTGCATATTGTTATCCCATGAATTTTGTCACATCAGCATATATTTCTTAGACTGAGAAAAAAACACTATGTTTCTTACCGTGTTTCTAAGGGAACTCTAAAAAGCTTTGTAATTTTTGCTGAAATGTTTTGCAAATGATTTTGCTTAAATTAGCAATAGAAAATAGTGTTAGCAGACAGTGTGTCCCCTTATGAAGAGCTGTCTTTGATCACATGCATATCTTTAGAAATTCTTTTTTTGCTTGATTTGTGTTTCTAACTTTCCATAACAATAATGTTATGGAAAGTTAGAAAGTGATAAAAATTTTTATACATGGCAAAATCTGGGGATTTTTATCATGGGTTCTTAGAGCCGACGCACTTTGGTAATAATTTAAGTGATACCTTCGAAAATGGCATGAAAACAAATTTACTTCTTAGTTTTGTACGTCTTACTAAATGTTTGGTAATAAGAACTAGAAATTGATTTATAAATAGTATATATTTTTGTTCCACCAATTTATTTTTACCAGAAATGTTATTACGATACAGTACTTTAATGTTATTAAATTTTCTTTTCTCCCTGTATGAAAGTTAAAAGGTAGATTCTGAAAAGTAACAAAGTACGATACAATTTTTATTATTTTGTAGTTGAAGAAAAACTGCAGCTATGTGTGCTTAGATTTTTAGAATTTCAAAAGTAACACGTTAAAATATCTACATTATTTGCGGTTATACAAAAATTTCGGAATTAGGTAAAAGTGCCTGTTTCAAAGTATGTAAGAAAACGGAATTAGGGAAGTAAATTAGAAAGGAACTGACTACTAAGAATTCTTACATTTTTTTCTAACAAAAGTACTGCCACTAGCTTGATAAATGATCATTACTTAATCAATTACGTTCAATCCATTGCATTTATTTTTCTGGCTTAAACTAATTACCGCGTAGAGAGAGTATTGAGTATGAGTTAAAGATAATAGAAAAAAGAAACTTAAGCAAAAGTAAAATATATTTATAAGTCTTGCAATAAAACTAAATTATATATTTTTTAATATTAATTATCATAAATAAAATTCAAATTTTAATACATAACTTAATACAAATAACGCTACTAGCAGAAAAAGAAAAAAAAGTAAATTCTGCCATCAATTTTAGAACTCGGCTTTTCAACTTACATATAATTTTTTTTTTTTTTTTTTTAAAATTTGAAACAATTATTTTTTAATGATTGACTTTAACAAAAAGTTTTAATATTACAATCAGAATGATTAAATTGCAATTATTATTTCTTAAATTATATCTTTTTAAAAACTTTTGAGATCATTTGATTCATTAAAGATAATTTTACTATTTTAATGCTATTTTAAACACTGTAATAATGAATGAAATTTTAACAAGATTACGTTTGCAATTAAGAATTAAAGCGCACTTATTTTATCGCAGCTCATGAGACCATAAAAATATATTCTCTACGACGATAAAAATTATCTTTCATACTTATATTTCATATTAAAGGGTAGCAAAATCATTAAAACTGGATTTAGGAAAGAGCAGAACTTAAAAATCTTATGATCAACAAAATGTTTGCTGTATTCTGTGTTAAATTTTCTTCCGTTTACTGCGCAACGCCTCTAACAAGAAGATTTAACAATATGTTTTGAATCCCCATTCTCATAAAAACTCAAAAATTCGATAAAATTCCAAATATCTAAGCCAGTTTAAGATGTGTATCAACTAAATTTATAGAAGTATAAGCTTTGAACAACTTGTGGAAAGACATTTCCAAACTTTTATCTCGGACTTTTCCCGTTTCCGGGAGCCATTATGATTGTTTTGATAAGGGAATTTGTCCCCACAGTTCCGGGACTTTTAGGGAAATGGTTTGCTTCTTGGTGATATTCTGCCTTTTTACTCATCATCATATAGGGTTGAAAATGGTTGCCTGCGAAAATGAACAACATTTTTTTCTCGTATCGTTTTAAAAATGTTCTGCTAGAAAAGTGTTCTGAGGAAAGGATTTGAATTTTTTTTTCTTACATAAATAGCTTTTGTTTGGAGCTTATGAACCAAATTTGCATTTGAATTTACTTATTTTTTATGTTTTAAAAGCTGTTTACGGAAGTAGAAAAATGAAGTTTTAGCATATAAGCTGTTATTTATATACTGCATTACTCATAGTAAATCGGTATTTTAAATCGTTTGTCATAAACTGTACACTCCAGGTGTTAAGTTTTGTGGCATGTGCAGATAGGCTTCAAATTTGAATAGATATCCTGTTTTTAGTTCATAAAATAAATCAATTTTTAATTAATGCTTTTAAAATTGTGATTGAAACGCATATTGCTTCAGAGATTTTAAGAAAAAACTTCTGGAATATATAACTCTGATATCTCAAAGTCAATGATGTAAGTATTACTCGTAGTCAATTGTTGGTTTAGATATTTCGACATAAACTGTGTACTTTTGGTATTAAGTTTTGTAGTATATGCAAAGTGTACTTAAATTAGGAGGAGACGCAATGCTTTTATTTTCCTAAAAATATAGCAATTTTAAGTTAATCAGCTTTGGAAATTGTGTTTAAAGAAATTTAAAGCACCTAACTTCTTTCACAGTTTTTTTTAAAAGAAAAAGCATCGCAAGCATATTACTTTGGTATCTATAACAGTTTTACTCAAATTGAACAAAATTATAAAGTTCATAAGCTTTTGATTTTCAAGGAACTATTAAAAGTTAAAATGTGTTTTTTTTTCAAACGGTGATTTTTGTTATAATATGAAATTGAGTTTTCAATAACGTTCACGCCTCATGAGTGAAACCTTTAAACATATCTTTGCCATACAATATTCATATTCCTTGCCATTAGGTTTTTACATCTATTATTTTAGGAATATCAAAGAAATTGCATTAGCTGTTGAAATTCTTCAAATTATTCAACTAAAAATTCTAAACACGTCAAAGAAAAATACTGCGTGCAACAAAACCAACTTAAGAAACATTCTGTTACATGCTTAGATCAAATCGGTGAGAAATTGAAAAATTTTTGTGTTTACATATGCAAAGAATATTATTTTGAGAAAACACAGTTTAAAGTTTGAGTAAGAAAAGATAGGTGTAAATTTTTCTTTCATATATAAACCTAAACTTATACTTCTAAGAAAGAATTCTGAAATGCGTGTGTGCTACTTTGTAGGATTAAAAAAGCTTTTATGAAAAATTCATATTTATGTTTGCATTTAAAAATCTTAAAATTTCGTTTTAAAGAAAGTATTTTCAGCTCTTTGAACAGTTCAAACATAATTTATTAAGAGTAAGTATTTTCTTAAATGCCACAATTTTTAATTGAAAAATAAATTCTCAAAAACATATCTTCCCACAAAAAAGTTTATAAGCAAAAAGATTGTAAGCGTGCAATAAATTCAACTAAGCTAGTATTTTGTAACTGATAAAATTACTTTCCAATATCTTATATTATAACGTTTCTTTCTTTCTCATTAAAATACCATACCTCAAAAGAATTTTTATAAGCTAAAAAAGTGTAAGATTGTAATAAATTCAAGTAAGCTAGTGTTTTGGAACAGATCTAAATAATACCCGATATCTTATATTAAAATGTTTTTTTTTCCTTTTTCGGTTGACAAAAAATTTCAGATACGTTGTATAAATCTAAGTTCTAATAATGTTTAATGTAATAAAACCATGATTTTAATGTTCTAATTTGGTTAACATTACCGGAAAATGTTCAAAATGTATCTCTAAAGAATTAACTAACAACGGATTAACTAATATAAAATGATAAAAAAATGTACTGATTAGTTAATTTTGTATATAAATGAGTATTCTTCAGTTTTTTGTAACTATATTATGATCGGACCAAAATAATTATGAATAATTAAGTATTTGTAGCAACTAATAAGTAAGCAAAATGTAAGTAAATAAAAAAAATAAAAAAAACGCAGATGATACAGATAGGAACGTGCTTTCAATCCAATTATAATGAATGAGGATTAGTTGTACGAGAGAGGCTATGTTTAATAAATATATTTAATCATTAAATATTGTAATAAGTTTAGATCAGATCACCTCTTATAAATTAATTCAAGGTGAAGCAAGGTGCGCATTATGTGTTAGAAGTTATGGGATTTGGCGAGCAATTGAGAGCAAGGGAAGAAAACTTTCAGCTTTAAAAAAAGAAAAAAAAAATGCTAGGCAAGAGCTAGTTTCAAAACTTTTCTGATAATCTATATGTGCTTTTGAAATAAAATGATCGGTAAATTACGATATTAACTGCGATGAAAGGATGATATTATTATGTTGTTGTTGTATTTAGTGACACATGAATGAAAAGGTGCTGTATTGGACAGTGCATTATGTGTTAGAAGTTATGGAATTCGGCGAGCAATGGTGAGCAAGGGAAGAAAACTTTTAGCATTAAAAAAAGAAAATAAAAAACGCTAGGCGAGAACTAGTATTCAAAAATGACTTAAGATCGAAGTTTATTGTTACTGAAACAATTTTCGGTATGGACGGAGATATTGTATCAATAGAGGAAATCTTTGTTCTTAGTAAAGAACATGAAGCTTTTTTCTCAAAACTTTTGGGATAATCTATATGTGTTTTTGAAATAAAATTATCGGGAAATTACGATATTAATTAAGCTGAAAGGATAATATTATTATGTTGTTGTTGTTGTATCTAGTGCCACTTGCCAATAGCAGCAAGCTTGGTTGGTGAAACCAAGCAAAAATTTAAGTCAGAAGGTTCGTTTCTTATTTTTTGGTGACACCGTCAATGTTCAAAAATACGACACACACGTCGCAGTCAGTATTAAAAGGTGGACCCATTCATCCATCCATCCATTCATTCACAGATCGTAACTTTTATCTGAACCAGAAAATGATCAGTATCCAATTCAGAACTCACAGAGGAATTGGTTTGTTATAGGAACTTGGAGGACTTTGAGACCCGTCAGATTTGATTTTATTTTATAACCGTCGTTGAACAGCCGGCCCAATTTCATGGGTTTACGACTACTTACGTTCAACTCCGTAGCCTTGTAATTTTGAACCAATCCAGAAGACAAGGAAACTCCTGGATCAGTACCCCCAGAGGTATTGATTTGTTGTGGGAACATGGAGGACTTTGAGACTCGACAGATTTAACGTGCATCAGTCACCATTTACTACACGGGGAGTCTTCGGCCGGCGAGGATCGAACCCACGACCTCTTGGATATGGGTCCAGCGCCCTACCGACCAGGCTATCCCGGCCTAGACCCGTCAGATTGAACGTGCACCAGTCACCATTTACTACACGGGGAGTATTCAACCAGAGGGGATCGAACTCACGTCCTCTTCCAGATGAACCCGACGCCCTACCATCCTGCCCTTAATATTATTATAAAACTGATCACAAGAAATACAAATAATTTAAAAGCATTTTATGTAAAGAAAAGAACTTACTCGAAAAATGTCTTTCATGATAATAAATGCTCCCCAAAGTACTTCCGTATAATATTCTCTCTTAATTTCCAGAATCTTTTATTTATCATAAAATGTTTCACATCGTAAGAATTATTTTCTTTAAATTTTTATTTCATTAATTTTATATTATTTTTGAGAAATATTTTATTTTCGTTTCAATTTATCATAGTTTTTAAATAACAAATATCTAACTTAAAAAAAAAAGAATCAGCTGAAATCCATAGATAGTTTAAAAATTCGTCTTCACTGCTTATCATTATTTATTTTCCCGATATTGCATTGTTTCTTTGTAAAATGTAGGGTTTTAAAAACGAAATTAGACCTTCCTAATTAGTAACATAAGCATCTAGAAAAATATAGAATCAGAATAAGTATAAAAATGTAAAGAAAATACTTAAATGTAAAGTAAATACTTAAAATACTATTTTTCTCTAAATCAAATTTATTTACAAAATATGTAATTTTACTGAATATATAGCATGTAAGAATGTAAAAGAATTCATTTGAAAAATTCTTTTCTATTAAAATTATATACAATTTATTAAGATTCCTCTTAATGAGATTCGAATATGGTTTCGAAAAAAAAGTTAAATTCAAATGAACTAAAAATTGAGAGGATAAACGTAAATTGAGGATACTAGTGGTCGTGAAATAAATTTATTAAAATTGTACAAAAATCAAATTTTCAGCATTGACATTATAGCAAAGAATAGAAAATTGAAGCATTTATTGCTTTTTTCATTTTATTTTAATATATTCATTTTTTTTTCATTTTAATTATAATATAAAAGATAATGAAATAATAAAAATTTTACATAAATACATAGATAAAAATTTAAAAAATTAACTATAAAAATGAAAAAACAATTTATGAATCCATATGCTTATATCGACTAAATTTAGAAACTTCTGAAACTGCATTAATGTAGGCAAAGCAAAATACACAAATACAATAGTGTGATGGGCTTTAAGATGGAAAAAAAACTAGACCGATTCATTTACATAATTTAATCAAGTAAAAACAACAAAAATATTCAAGAAAAAATTCAAAATAACACACAAAAAAGACCGTAAAAAGGGAAAAGAGAGAAAAATTGCTTGATGCTTCTAAAAACATTCCTATTTTTGCTCAAATTAATGGAATTAAAAACATGATATTTATTCCAAAACAGATAGACACACCTTTTCTAAATATGATTAAAAGCAACTGTTACCCAACAAATGCGATTAAATACTGTACAAAATTCCAACTGAATATAAAAATTAATAAATAAAAACATATGTATATATATATACAAAAAGTTATCTAAATTAAAATAATTGTTAACGTAAGCAAATCCAATTCTGATAAATTGATTGAAATTTTAACTAAACAACTACCATTTATAACTTTCTATTAAAAAATAAACAGTATTCAATAGGTGTGAATAATTTGTACGAAACTCATTGAATTAAAATGCAGTATTTAAATTGCAACCTTTTATTGAAGTTATACTTCTTATGCGACTTCCAACTTATTGGCCGGGAAATCACGTGGTAGGATGCAGTTTTCCCTCCTTCATTTCCATATTGTTTTGGTTCTCAGTAGCATAAAAATCATAAAAGTATTGTTTTTCTATAAATATTTTTTTAGTTTGTTTTGATACACATATAATTTAATAGGGTAGTATTTTTTATTTTCAAATTTAGTGGATAACAAATGTAAAAAATGAGTTAAAACAATCCAACGGACAATGCGACGGATTTAAGGTTATGTCAAGGTACGTCTCTTGTTAATATCAATTGATTGTTAGGTTTTCTCTTTTGAAATTACAATATGACATACATTATTAATACAAATACATTTTCTATGGCGAGACGATGAGGCAACCACAAGCACTTCCACTGGTTCAAGAGGTACACGAGGGAAAAATGCACAATGTTACCGTCATTACAGAGCACGGAAGCGAGCGGAGCTGGAAGAAGAGTCGTTGAATAGAACTAGTGATCCTTCTACGACTGCTGATTCTTCTACAATTAACGTCTCAGGTTACGAAGTTTAACTTCTTCCGCGCGGAGGGACTCCACGCACTATTTTTTTTATTTATATGCTTTTTTTTAATTTTCCAGTTTAATATAAAATTTATGTTGCTCGAATAAATTTTCTGGAAAAATATACGATAACTGACCTCTTCTTAGCATTAACGAGCCTTAAAACTTTCATGCGATTTCCCTCTATTATGATTTAATTTATTTTGTATTCGGGCAACAGAGTGACGGAACAATTCTTAAATTAATTTTGCAAGTTGAGTGAAAATGCTTGAAATCGTTTTCTCTTCTACCTTTATCTATTCTTTTTGGTGATTGATATTGATTTTTTGATATTGATTTTTTTCTTGAAATTTTGTAATTTTTCATTTGATTAAATCATGTTAACGAATTGGTCTGAATTTTTAAATTTTATTTTGGAACACCTCACAATGTGAAGTGATGTCAGAAAGCACTAATTTTATCTGATATAATTATGTATGTTGATAAAGAGATTATATCTTTTCACTGTTAAGCTTTATAATTTTAGTTTATCTATATTTCTTATAACTTTTAAAGTTTCTATCTTTTTTTTTTAATTTAAAATATTTCTAAATAATTATTTCCTTACATTTTGTTGCTTTTATAAAAATATAAAGAAGGTAGAAAAAAAATTAATGGTCACACAGTTTATAGTTTTATTATTCTAATTTATTTTAGATATCTTATTGTTTAAAGAGAACATTTTAGGAAACCAAATATTTAATTTCAAAAAGCAAGTAACCCTATTATATACACATTATTTGTTATTTAGAGCAGCAGGAAGACTAATTTAACTGAAGTTTTGATACAGTCTGATTGACTTTCTTACGTTACGTAATATAATTTATTTTTAACCCTACATAGCTGATTATAATTCATGGTCTTTCTTCACGCAGGCAAACAATTGGAAAGAAAATGATATTTCATTTATTCATTTATTCAAATGATTATTATTTTCAAGAGATGACAGAGCTTTACTTCGTCTATTTAAATCATTTCAAGCATTGGTTGAGCCCAATCCCATGCTCCGAAATCTGTGTGCTTGAGTTTTTATCGTAGGGAAAATAGCATAAGAGTGTCTCTATTGTCTTAGGTCTCAGGAAAGAAGGGAAACATTATTAATTATAATTGGTCTACTTAAAACATCGAGGGAAGAATTCCTTCCCACGAGCTAGTTAGAGGGATAAATGCTAAAATGTTAGTTAATGCATGCTTCAACTGAAAATAGATTAAAAGACAGGATGTGAATAATGAAATGTGAGAAAGAGCGTTTCGTCAATTAAGAAAAAGATTTGGATTTATATATTTATATATATATATATATATATATATATATATATATATATATATATATATATATATATATATATATATATATATATATATATATATATATATATATATATATATATATATATATATATATATATATATATATATATATATATAAACTTTGACAATTGGAAGTTGGGATCAATACCTTTGGTTATATCAATATATCAATTTCTTTCTCCGACAGCGTTAATAAATTGTCATTGAAGAGCTTGTTAGTTTTGTCAAATAAGTAATTTCTGGTACTACAATAGCAGTCACTTTGTCAATAAGAATTAAATTCATAGTTCAAAAATACAAAAGGGAGAAATTCGAGTGATATAAAGTTGTCAGATTTGATCCTAATTCAATAAACGTTTCCGCTGGAGTTCAAAATTCCATTGCTTTCGATTTTGGGTGATTCTTTTAATAAAGAATGTGAAATGGAAAGGATTGGGTTTCAATTTTGGAACATAATCCGGGATTTTTAGAGAATATGATTTCAAAGAACTTTTTGAATTACTTTTTGTACTGAAAATGTCAATTTTATACATCGAACGTGCAAGATAATCTCTTTGAAATCGGTTTCATCGAGTTATTTTAGAATTCTGAAGGGATACTTGATGGAAATTTGTCATTGTGAATTTAGTAACATAAAAGTAATATCATATCAAATTAATGAATTTCTAAGACTTGAGATGAATTTCTTAGTATCGTATCAAATATATTTTGTATTTCGAATAATTGGAAAACTTCTACGAAATTCAATAACTCAAATCATTTCAAATTTTAGAACTTAACCGAGAGTGTTTCACAATTTGTTTTTTGTTTGATCTTAGTTGAAAGCTAAGATAAGATTGGTTCTCTTTTTTTTCTTTCTTTCTCTTTTTGGAAAAAAGATTTCATAAAGAGCATTCTTTGTTTTGTTTTATTATTTTGTTATAAAAACAAACAAAATGAAACTAAGTATAAATTTTAATATTTTTACACTTTTATAGAAAAAAAAATCTATTTATGGGTTACTTTTATTTGGATCCTTGAATTATTGCTTTGATAATCGGAAATTAATTTTTTTGAATCTTTGGAAATTTTATTGTAAGTATAACCTGCATAGTAAAATCTTAACGTTTACCATTAAAATCAGATAAACTTGCGGCTTATTATTTTTGATATTTTTAATTTACAAGCATCACGCAATTTTAGGACTCTTCACTGTGACGTCACTGCAGCTTATTTTCTGAAGCTGATTTTCTTTCACCACCTCTTATTTTTCCCATTAACTATAATAAAAACAACTTGTTAAAGCATTAGATTTAAAGAATAAACCAATCTGCAATTTAGTGTCTGTACAATTTAGTTATAATTTAATCATGATTGTTTCTTTTTTTATCTAATTATGTTATAATATATATTTACTGTAAGCAGACAAAAGGAAAATCTTCATTTATAATTTATTGAAAAATTGAGTGTAGGTTATCTCATGTATTTATGTATAATCTTATACCAGTTTGAAAAAATTATAAATCCTGGCTAGCAAATAAATATTTACATCATTTAAAGCAAAAATAATTTTAAGAACAAAATAAGATAGTGAGCAGTGAACATTTTCAATCAAATTATTATTCACTCAAGATGCGAAGAAAAAATGTACTTTTTCTTCTTTGTTAACACTCGATTCCTCTTAGACAAAAGAGCATCCTGTCATTTATAGGATTCAAATAAGACAAATGACTAAATGATGAGATGAAACATGATTTCATAAATTCAATTTAAAACAACTGTCTGCTATCTATTATGCATGTAAAAAAGAAAAACGTTACCATTTTACCCCGCTTTGAAAAAAAAGGCGTCGTTTTCGCAATTCGTCTAAAATTAAAATAAAATCTTCATAAAACTTTTCTTGTGTTTATACATTCAGTAAATGCTGAGCTCCAACAGTGAGTAGGATTTTGTTTTATCAACAAAGGAAACATAAATTATAAGTGAAAAAGAGTGAGAGCTGAAAGTGAGATTAACATGTGAAGCAACTATTTTATATAACTTACTCTTGTTTTCATATATTAATTTTGATACACACTGATAAATATATTGTATAGTGTAAATTGGCTTCGTCGTATCTAGGAGAAAGCTTAATGTGTATTACGTAAATTTCTATTCGGAAAATTTGTTGCTTACGAATCATGGAATGAATTTTTGTACTGACACGAAAAACTATAGAGGTCTATCAAACTCTTTCTAGTTGCTTAAAAGTTAATGATTACAGATGATTACCTGACATACTTCTCCCTTCTAATTGCATAATGTTCTCCTGTTAGTTACCCACTCTCATATAAGACAAAAAAAAAGACATACTTATTGTTCCCTTCTTGTAGAATATGCACTGGTTCAAAAAGTGTTTCACAAGCAAAGCAAGTTCTAGGTGGATTATGAGTTTATTTTTTTTTTTAAATTTTTTGTAAAGCAAATTATAGAAATTTTCCATTCATGGCAAAAAAGTAACTAAAATTTTGAGAGTCTTTTCATGAAACAAACTGTAAAAAATTTATTAGGGAAATTTTATGTTTAAAAAAATTGATGGCGATTTGAAAAAAATATCTATATACGTAGGAATAAATTAAAAAATAACAAACAACAACAACACTGCTTCAAATGCAACAGACATATATATATATATATATATATATATATATATATATATATATATATATATATATATACAAGCATGTGACTTGATGATGATTGATTTCACAATCTTGGTTTTTAGTTTTGTGCACTCAGCAACCCTACAGAAATAATCTAATTTTGAACATTGAACAGTAGCTTTAACCGTTATTCTTAATTCAGTAATATTAAAAAAAAGCAATTTTTCTCATAGATAATTTTTTTGAAGGAACAAATACCAATATATTTCTTTTAATTATGTCTTACCTAAAGAGATGCATTATACAAAAGAAGCTTGAAAGAAGTCAAACATTAAAATATAAAAACAAAAATGACATTTAAGGCAAGATAAATATTCATAAAAATGAAATTTAATGGTCACTTTATGCAGTTATTATTTTCTTTTTTTACTGAAGTTATTCAAATGTTTTATTTGGTTACTTAAAAGATTGTATTAAAATTTAACTTAGAAATATCCACTGAAGTGTGATTAACTTTTTGCTTCTTACATTGTACATTTTCAGCTGTAATATGATCTTTAAAATATATGCATAACTTACAAAACTTATTGCGATGATGTTTTGATCCATAATGAACTTACGTCTAGACATGCAAATTTCATTTAAGTTTTTAACCTAACAAAATTGTTAACATCTTGATCTTTAAAAACTTTTAAATCAATGTTTGATAGTTTGTTGAAAAATATATGTTTATAAAGACTTCGATGGCTTATTCTCTTATCAATTAAAACTATTTTCTAATAAGAATTTTTCTTAACTTAACTATAAAATTAAAGTTGTTTTCTGTGGCATATATTGTAAGAGTCAGTTAAAAATTACATTAAAAGACTGTTTAAAGGGACAGCACTTGAACAAGTAGTCATAAAACTATTATTTTGCATTTTCTACTATTAAGATAATGTATTAATAAAAGTCTATAATGTATTATGACGAATTTAAATTGTATAATGATGATTATAATTGTAGTTAGTTGTACATCGTTGCTAGTTCCAATATAGGTCCAGCAGATCCCATGAAACTTTTAAAAAATGGATGCTTTACTTTTGTTCAGTATGCAAAAAAAAGAAAATGAAATTTGCGGTATTGAATAATACGTGAAATAACATATAATTATGCATAAATGAATAATACATGAAATACATGATTGTTTGTTCATCAATATAGGAATAAATAGCCCGAAATTATTTATTGATAACTTACTAATGGTGCTATTAAGTTAGTTTGTTAGATCTTCAAATAATGTAAAACGAATGTACAGAAAACTGGAAAGAAATTTTGTTTCCATATTGTAGTCCTACATTAATTTTTGCGAAGTAGGAAAATAGATGCGCCGCAAAAATGTGAGGTTTAAAAATATATCTATTTATTTTACAATAAGAGGGTAAAAATTTTCCAAAAACTTTTTCAGATTACATCAGCTTACTGTATGTCTTTTGTTCCTATATAAACGTTTATTTCTATTTAAAATAATAAAATACTGAGTTAATTACTATCTAAAATAAGAAACTACAGAAATGTAAAATATATATCAATAAATTACTTCTGTAAAATATCAATTTTGAAAGAAATAAAATTATGGCTTCTCGTTTATATCCAACATTAACATTCCTGAAATACTAATGTAACACAAACGCCATTAGATCAAAAAATATGCCGATAAATTCTTCTTCATTTAAATTTCACTAGCTTGCTTAAATGTGCCATTAGCTCTCTTTTAACTGAGTGTTCATTTCCTCCAAGAATAAAATTTATTCATATCTAAAATATTAAAGTACGGAAGAAGGTAAAATATATGCATATAATTCTTCGTGAAAAAGAAAGCAAAAACATATTATACTATTTTTTAAGAAAAGAAAAACATAATTACGTCCTCTTTTAATCTCAGAATAACTGAAATGTGACGTAACATCCGAAGTTTAAATTGACGTATGAAGTTATATAATATTTTGAAAACTGTAAATTGGAGTTTTCTGACATTCACAAGAAACAAACTAGTAGATGTAACATAAATTATCAGAAAGATACGTTTGTTTACTAATTTTGTATCTTGATTTTGAGTGTCCATGTATCCTGATTATGAGTATCCAGTGTATCTTGATTATGAGCTATTAAAAATATGTTCACTTCTTTTACGAATCATATAGATTGGCGGGTTTAATCAAAAACCAATCACCAAGGGAACACTAGCTTTTAATTTAACGCTACCTCCAAACCCAAGCACAATTTTTAAGTAATAATAATGTAATTCGTCACTACTAACAAGTCTAGAGTTGATGGCTCACCTCGTGATCGTTGGTCAGTACTACAATCTATGTTTTTATAATTCAACCAGTAAATCTATATTAAAAATGCCTTATCCCTCTTCGATTTTTAATTAAGATCTAATGCCATTTGATCTTAATTCCTTGACGAAATTTTCTTCCTTCTATAATTTATCACGAAAATTAAGGAAATGCATTAATGTAGCACTCAGCAGACATAAATCATTTTACTTTTTCAGAACACTTTTCTGTTTCTTAAACGTTAGAAACATTAAAAATTTACTGTTAAAACACCATCACACTTCTTACAGATTGCGATAACATAATTCATTGAGGATCAATCATAGTTATAAAACTCTGCTGATATCTTCCATCATAAAAAGAAAAACCCACTTCTTTCAGGCATTCAATCCCTCCCTCATCTCCCATAGCTCTGCTGTCAGATGTAATAATAAGAAAAACTCCCCTAACATGACCCCTTAAGTATTTACTCTATTATTTAGTGAAGGGAAGCATAGAGCTAATGCAACAGGACCACACTCATGATTTAGGTATTGCGTGTTCTGTGTTAAGGCCGAAATTGAGTCCTACATAAAATGAAAATATCATTTTGCAAGAAGAGCTATTTTTCCATTGCATTTTCTATCCGAGCTATTTTTCCATCTACTGTGATAGGCATTTAATGGTAAGACGTATATTTCACGAACGCAAATTGTTTTTATTTTAATGTTGAATTTGTTTTTTTGAAAAAAAATGCGCACAAATTGGAAAAGGTATGTGAAAAATTTGAAGGAGAAAAGAACTTGAATTTAAGTTTAAATTACGTAAGCTCTTGTTCAGGCTCTTAAAAAAATTATAACAAGTTTCTCATTAACAGACTAGGGTAATATATAGAATATTTCAATGTGTGTTTCTCTGAATTGATTTTCATTCAGATATTTCAATATATTCATTTCATAATTAACTATATGCCCAGGTGATGTTATGGGTAGAGTCTTCGTCTATCACGTATTCAATCATGTGATTCTCCGTGCAAAAGCTGATTGTCTGATAAGATTGCGCTTTCTTCGATTGTATTTCTCATGATTTTAATGTCCCCGGCAGTTTAAGAGTTGGTTAAAACTCAATGTAGAAGAGTAAAAAAATAATAACAGATTTTAATTTTCCTTATTTCTACAAAGTAACTAATTCTTTAATACTTTATTATATTTTGTTATTTTATTGTATTTTGTTTAATATATTGCTGTAGTTTGCTTAATGTATTTTAATATTTTACTGCTTGGAATTTTCCGCTAATAAATATCAATAACTTTATTCGAGACGCCTGTTACATAATTTCATGCATTTTTACCATATGGTTTTTACAGTGTATGCAAGGATTGAAGTTAAGAATCTCGAAATAATTTCTACAAATTGAAACATTATAAACGTAAATGGAGACAAGAAATAGAAACGCATGAAATAATACCTGGCGATTTGTTTTGATGCTTGAAACTATCTGTGTTACAATCTTTAACGCATTGTCCATCTGTAATATCTAAATGAATTAGCTGTTTAAGTAAGTAAAGGGATTTGAATTCAACAAATGTACATTGATTGAGTAAAGATAACTTATCAACTTAGACCTAGAGCTATCAAAAATAGGATGAAAATACAAGTGTCGTAAAATTTGAAGCAATGCTTTAGTCACCTAAGTTGGTAACACTTGTAGCGTAGCTACCACTACAATTATTCGATTCCATATCTTTAATTATGAGTAAATAATTTTCTAGTCCCTTTCAAAAAAATAAATACATAAATAAAATGAAATAACGAAGCATTTATAAGTAGTCACAATTCAATATCATAATGTGGTGATTTTAAAATGAAACATTAAATCAGTTTGAATTCCACTGGTAAATTAAAGTTCAAAAGCATTATTAAATCAATGCCTTTTATTTCATTTTAATGTCTTACAGTTTTACTCTACAATTAAAATAATTTCAATTACTTTAACTACGTATCACTTCAAAAATGATTAATCTAACTTTAATACATTATTTAAATTTTTTTCTTCACTTTAATATATTATACTAGTGTGTACATCGAAATTCTTTCTTTCTTTTTAAAACAATGATTTTAAAAATACGCTAACAGGGCAATTTATTACAGAACACCCTTTACCCAAAATAATTATATGAATCAAACACACAAACTTTAATAATATGTTCTTAAGTTTTATGTAAAAATAGGGAAAATATTCTAAATTCATGTATTTACGTATTTATGGTTATTTATTTGGTTTTTCAAGAACATTTTTCTATTTTCTTTACAGCTAGATAAGTATTTAATGGAAATGTTGTTTTATTTGTTGTCTAATATAATTTAAATAATATTTTTAATTTTAATATTTAAGGAAAAACGCATACAAATTTATTTCAATGAAAATTAAAGTGGGTGAAGTTTTCTTTAATTTCGATTGACAATTGCGTCAAAAATTAAATTTTTGCTTAAATGAATATTTAAGCACTGTACAAAGAGAAACACCCTTTCACAATTGATTTGAGCCCTTCAATCTTTTCAAACATATGTCATTATTTAACATCAGATTCTCGCCCTATTTTTTTTAAATATTTTTTTTTCAGTTCTCAAATTAATTAAAGATACATATTTAAAATATAATGGAGAGTTATGGAGATTAAATTTACACCGAAGATCAAATATCTTCTAAATTATGCCATCAATTACATTGGGGCTTTATTAAAAATATTAAATTCTCTCACAAATGCTAAGATAAACTGAAATATGCCATCCATTTAAGCTATTTCATACCTTTTTTTTGCAACTGAAAATTGTTAGCGAATAATGCTTTCTGAATCTTGAAGATCTGAAGGATAATGATAATTCAGTACGGAAGCATAAAAAGGCCTCAAAAAAAGAATAATTGAATTGAATGATCTTAAGATATTGTCCTGAACCTGGTAGAGGTAGATTTTTGGATAATTGCAATGATGAATCGAAAAGATGGATAAAAATAGGTTTTTATGTTGGCAAAAAATGATTCGACCAATAAGATTGTAGTGAATGTTGTCATTTAGCGTAGCTGGATTTCTGGCAGGAGACACATGCGTTACTTTAATGGCTATCTAATGGGTTTGGTTGTTTTCTTTTCCATTCATTCTATTATCTCTTGCAGAAGATTTAATGATGACATAAAAAAATATTGTTACGTTACCTATGGATACATAATCAATCAAACTTGACAAAGCATAGAATTTAGGAATCATAATAGTATGGAATTTGTTTAAGTGATTAACTATTAGTTGAATAAAAAACAAATCAATAATATTCCTCCAAACCTATCGTAGAATTATTTAATCTTAGAAGTATTTCGTTATTAGTTTTCTATTCAAATGTTTTGTTGGAAAGGTACAACACTGTCCTTTTTTAAACTATAAATTTTATTACCACACACTTACAGTATTTGTACGAGAATTTTTTTTCCGTGTAGTTTTATATTAGTACGGAGTATGGACAATATTATACAGTTTTATTTCCTTATTGGTTGAATAGACATTATACCTTCTTCTTTAAATAAATGTATACTGTAAATTTGATCTTTCTTTTAAAAATAACTGCAATACCATTTAAATAAATCCGCATTAAAATCATCCAAAATAAAGCATAAAATTAAAAGAAAATATATTTTGTACTCACAGAAAATATTACACCCCGTGCTTTGCGAATGTGTTTCAACTTATGAAAAAGCACAATTTTTTTAGTGTTAGACCACAATAAAAAAGTGTGTTGAAAAATCTATTAAAGGTAATATAAAACAAATGTTAAGTAAGACGTTTTTCCTCCTTGAATATTCAAATAAGTCTGAAACATTTATATGAAATAAGCCAAAATCCTAATAACTTATAAGTCTATATAATACCAGCAATATACACGGAAGTTACTTTATATTTATTTCGTAAAGATTAATCATTTCATAAATGTAACGTTGTTTAAAATAATAATAATAAATAAAGTTATAATAAAGAGAAACTAAACATTATGAAATTTATCCTGTTCCGGTAAAAAAAAATAATTTTAATCACCAAATTTAGAAAAATAATTTTCGATGAAGTTTGATATATAATAAGCAAACAAAACATTTCCTAGCTATTTTACAACTATGTGAAATATATTCAATGCCTGCGTAATTACGATGTGTAAATATTTTCCAAGCAAAATCAATAAACAGATGTTCCAAGAACTTTCTTTAAAGCTCTAATATATTTATTTTATTTTCGCTTCCTTTTTAATTAATTAGCAAATAACGATGTTAAATACGAAATTCATTAAACTTCCTCAATGCAATTCCGCAAAACTGTAAATTATAAAAGGCGTAGAAAATTACCAAAGGCGGCTGAAATAAATTTTTAAACTTCTTTGTGTTTTGAATTATTTACTTTATTCTTAACAATACCTTGTCAAAGGAAAAATATTGTTTTCATATCAGTGGCGTTATTTTTTAAGTTTCTAACATTTTAAAAATGTTTACTGGGCAATAAATTTGAAGAAGCTAAGACATAGTGAGATAAAGTGCGATTCTCTAAAGAAATAATTAACTTGGCGTCATTTTAAGTGTTTCTTAAATTGCTTATGGAGGCATAATTTTCGCTATTTTCCAATATTTATGGTTGTTAACAGCAGTGAATAAGTATTTTCTGAACTGCGCAATTTTTAAACTCATTTCTAAAACTTTGAAAGGTTCAATTAGTAAAATTTAGAACTCTTCTTAAGAAATATCTCCCCAAGTTTTCTGATAATATTTCATTATAGTAAAATAAATGTTTTTAGGATAAAAATATTTTCTGAAAGCACACAAATAAATTTTCTTCACAAAAGTGCTACAAGTACGGATTGTATGAGCTAGAAGATATCAACGCAAACATTTGTTTTTCTCAAATGCTAATGAAATTCTATCTCAGTCTGTCTAATTCTGTCTTAGTCGATCGTTTCGATTCGTTTTTTCTTTTATTTTGACGCAACCTACCAGACAAAGCTCAGAAAATTAGGAAAATCGTTCCTGCGCCATGCAGTTTAGTCATGCCCGAAAGAAACTTTTACTTTATTAAACATCTTTTATAAAATATATATTAATTAAAATTAATTATAAATGTGTTAAAAAATATAACACATCATCTAATACATCTACATCAGCACTTTTAATTAGAAGTGTCAAATATATGAAGCACGAAAAAGCGCTTTTTAGAGTTTTTTCGCATTATTTTTTCCTTTCTTTGCACAACTAAGCATTGAAAGAGTTAATGGAGGACATTATTTTTAAGAAAAGAGTTAGATGCGTACACCCAATACAGTATCGTGACAATTTTCACTAAATTTGAGGAAGTAAAATACTTTATTAGTATTTTATCCTGTTTCGTTAAATACATAATAGCCCGAGTAGACGCGTAAAAGTAAAAAAAAAAAAATATGTGATTGATTGAAATTTTTACATGTCTCATGCATGTTGAACAATATAATTTTTGAGGACTTTGAGGACTGATTGCACCCTTTTTTTCTCCCCATGCCACACATGAAATTAAGTTATATATTTTTTAGAAATGTTTAACAAGCATTTTTACATGAAATGAATTAATTTTTAATGTAAACATACAAAAACACTTTTACACAAAATGCTTTGTCATCAAAACAGTATTAAACCATCAAATATACAAAAAAAAAAGCCTGAAAAAAGAACTGGAATTCGATTATTACTGAAAAGGAATATTATTGCCCTCCAGTAATAATATCAATTCCTTACTTATTTTAAAATTCTTAAAGATTATTAATATTTTCACCTGTGATACAAAAACTAGAGTAGCTTTCATTCAATCCCAGTTTCAATCGTTTTCTTGAAAATATATTGATAATTTCAACAAAAGTAACGAGTTTGAAATGGTAAAATGCAAAATCTATTTTTAAAAAAAAGTACCAATAAAGATAAATGTGTATTTTTTTTAAAACTGCTCTTTTTTATTGGAACTTACTTTTTTTTAAAATTATTACTTATTGTCCTTCCTTTTTTTAAAATAATCCTTACTTTTTTAAAATTCTTAAAATTTATTTAATATCTTTACCTATGATATAAGCAGCCTTTTGTTTAGCTCTGAACTAGAGCAGCTTTCATTCAATTCCAGTGTCAAAGTTTTTCTTGAAAAGATATTGATAATTTCAACAAAAGTTACTAGTTTAAAATGGCAAAATACAAAATCTATACTTAAAAAAAAGTACCAGGAAGGAATAGATATGTATTTTTTTAAAAATAGCTTTTTTATTAATACTGAAGCTTTTTTTCAAATATTGATTTTCAAAATCTAGAACAATCATCTCCCTAAAAAGTTTATCCAATGTTAACTAACAATTTTCTGCTCTTCAAAAATGAAAACAATGTGAAATATTGGAAACACTAGAACATTCATCTTTGTCATCTTTACGAACAAAATTATCACTGAAAGGAGCTTATAAAAATTCACACAAAAAAAAAATATAGATTATCAGTATCATTCAAAACCACAAGCTGTCTGGCATCAACTCCCAGGACAGTTCCTCAATCGACAACAACACCCAAGGCGCTTTTATGAAGAAAAAAATAATGAAAAAAACTGTGAAAAACCCTATCTTAATAAAGAGAAGAATCAAACTATGAGGAGACATTTTCCTTATCTTGAGTTCCCATTATCTTCAGACTTTTGTACGAAGAAAAGTATTGAACGGATCCCTGATTAATGTTTCTTCCTTTCCTCTCAGATATTAACAGCCCCGTTCTAGCCTACGCCACTTCATTTTGCCATTTTTTTTCCCTTGGCTCTTCTATTTTCAGCGTTATACTTCAGAAATAGTTCTTGAAGAAGAGTTGAGTGGTATTTCTCCTCCCGCTGATCAAATTCCTGTTGCATTTGAAAGTCACCCCACTTACACGACGCCAATCATTTGTTAATTCTTTCCACTTACACCTCATTTGCCATTTTTTTAAAAACTCTTTCAGAAATATCTTTTTTCTTCGCCAGTGATGAAAGATTCAATTATCGGCTTTAAGAGTGCAATTTTTATGAGCCTTGTAACTCGATAAGATTAAAAGTTAATCGGCCGATTTGATGAATTATTCAATCTGTAGTTTGCATAAAAAAGTATCTCTTTTACATAGATTGAGAAGGTCCATTAACGTTTGATGATGTTTTACAAGATATTATTATCGGACCATCGATTGTGACAGAAAAATTGAGAGAATTTTGCTGTCCTTTAAAGATATCATAGACCAGGTGTATTTAAGTATGAGGAGGTAGAGTGTTTTTAATATCATTTTCCAAAACTTTTTTCCCCAACATTTTTCGGATATTTTGTTTTAAGTATCTTATCGTTGGTTAATCCTGAAGTAATTAAACGAATTTCATTATTTTTTTAAAAAATATTATTAATGAACGCATTTTAGTGAAAAAATCGTAGTGAGCATTTTACGACGGCATGTTGAAATTTATCGAAGGTTCTGTAAATGACGTATCACATAAATTATATTAACTGAGTAAAAAAAATGAATTCAAAAATACCTTGAAACCATTAATATCAGGCGTTATTATTTTTATTTATTATTTTTTGGCAATTATCTGGCAAAGTGTAAAGGGTAATTATTTTTTTAAAGCTAAAACATAAAACTCATTGTCCAAAGTGAGAATTTAATTAAGAGAATACTATTTTAAATCAACGCTTAATTTTTGAATAGATAAAAAATTTATTAATTGTTATATTTTATTGAAAATATATTTTCATACAATAGTACACATAGCATCTCGTTATCAATTGCTGCACAAATGATATAGATATTTTTTCTCTTAATTTCTGCAATTTTAACTCTTCTTTATATGATGATGGAAATTTCTGCCATAACATTTAGTGAACAAAAAATTGTAGTCATAAGTGTATGTACTGTAAATAGGTTGCTGCTGGCAACTCTTTTCTCGATTATCGCGTAATAAATAACGCGGCTGAGAAAAAATAAACAAATTAATTAATTAATTAAATGCTGCAATCATTATAGCGGGTAAGAACTTGTCATTCGGCTGTTTGTTGTGGTTCTTGTATATTTTTTTGTAACTAATCTGAGATTTTTTTGCTAATGAAAGCTATTATGAGAGGGCAAAAGGGTTTGTGTTTTGTGTTTCTGTTATTTTCTGTGCAATACCCTGAATAATCTTCACTAAACCATGTGACAGAAACTCACATCGCTACGCAGTTGTTTCACTTCCAATGCAAGACGTAAATGTTTTTTTTTACTATATATTTATTTCGCTATTTTTGTCAAGAAATGTAGAAGAAGTGAACATAGAAAATTATTTGAACCATTTAGAAGGTGGTTGGCAATCAGATGAAATTAGAAAAGTATGGCAAAAGGAGAATAGTAATTTTTTTTCAATTATCATCAGGGATCAAAATGATATAAAGATATGTAATTTTCTTCTTTATTTTATACTGAGCTTAACACGTGAATTCACATGATGAATATTTCCATCATATTGTTGTTTTATAATTATTTTATGCTATATATTTATATACAAGGAATTTTTTAAAACTTTTTAATTTGAACTAGAGCATTAATTATATCACCCTGATTTATTTCCCACGAGAAAGAATAAAAAACAAGCAAATAACTTGTTTATTAAACTTTTAATGATTCATGACAATGAAGTTAATGTTTTTTTTGTTAAAAATTAAATCATGGTAATTAGTGAAATCTAAAATTGTCTTAGCCGAAGGCTTCAAGTCGCACATTATACTTTTGCTCAATGTATACTCAAATTCATACCCAAATCAATTTAACAACAATTAATATTACTTAAATTAATAAATTAGCATAAATAAAAATATTTTATTACTATTTGTGTAAATTCGTTTTGCAAAAGTAAAATGCATTCGTTCGATCGCAATGAAATATAGTCGTCTTAAACAAAGCGAATTAAATCATGCACTTTAAATACTTATATAATTTGAACACATAAAATTTATTTGGTATCTACCTTCGTCACAATCCAACGTTATCTGTTTATGTTATATTATATGATGCGTAAAAGATGTTATTCTATAGATAACCAATATTAGAATAACGCCATATAAAGATCTATGGCCAATATAAAGATATTGCCATACGCTCAATAGCCAATGGTACCAAAAGTATTTTACTGCCCACTTTTAAAAGACATATTTCAAAATTATTTCGCCTAAAATGAGCAATATTCACAGTAACGCCAATTAATTCTTAAGCAGCGCGGAGGGCATTACGCCAAACGAGCTTTCAAACCGTGTACGTAATATCACATTTCCCAGCTTTAATATTAACGACTATACTCCTACCTTTAGTAGCGAGAGAGAAGAATTATAATAAATATATAATGCGCTCATCCGAATTCTAAACCTAGAGTTCAATAAGTTATGCGTATCTAGTCACTTTCATCCCCGCTTCGTCGCATTAAAGTGCAATGACATTCGAATCTAGCCGCTATCGAATCGGCTTACAAGGGAATGCCTTTGGGATCTTTAAGTCCATTGGTTGAAATACACTACCCCAATATTCTTGTAAGATTTCGACAAGCTTATCAGCGAATGACATTCTCCAGAAATGAGAACAGACCAATGGAAGTTAATTGTCATTCCTCTCTCTATGGGGGATTTGGGAGTTATATGCGAATTGCTGCAAAGCTTCTAACAGCTCCGAATTTCGGTTTTCATTTCAGAGAGTTAATTAGACAATCGGTTAAAATGGTGGAATATGTCCAGGTGGTGGGTAACAGCCGGGAATGTCTTGATTTGTCGAACGAACATTAACTTTAACCTATAGCAAACTCGGGCATATATGCATAAAGAGAACGAATTGGTGATACCTAATGAACCCTGCAATATTCCGCAATGGCAATTTTCGAAGTCGAAATCATGCTTTTGCTCAGATTTGAATACATATGGCTCTGAAACAAGTGAGGACAGGAATTAATGAAGTAGATATAGGGCACTTACTTAATTTGCGACACGAACAATTTCCGAAAGGGGATATTGTTGCATTGACTAATGAATGCCTTTGCAACTTTAAACTTTCTACTTCAAATGTTATTTTGGGATATGTTTTTACAAGTAATTAGTAATTCCTTGGAAATTTATTTGAGCTATCAGATGAAATTTCACAATTTCCATTAGTGATAAAGAGTGAAACATTTTCTTTCATAAATGAATTTTTTCGCATTCATGGCTCATATCAAATACTAAACTCTAGAAAAAATTACATCAATGGACGAAATTTTGATTTAATTGCTTGTAATGATTGTTTGTTCATAATTATCCACTTTTGTTCTAAATTCTTTTTATTTCAAATTAAGTTCTATAAGCATCGTTTGTTATTCTTCCTGAACAATCACACAATAAATAAGAGAAGTACTTTTACAACAATTTTTAATTTAAATAAATATATATAAAAATACTAACTTTTGTTTTTTTATGAAACGTGCTGTTCAGAAGAATATTGCAAAATTTATAATTTACTCATTTTAAAATACTATGAAGCTATTTTAAAACAATATTAGACACAGAGATAAAAGCATATGTACTTAAGTAAAAGTATACTTAAGGACATCAGTGCATGAGTGTACTTAAACATAAGTACTTATTATTAGATTAGTTTAAACTTCATAATGTATATAAGTGAAGCAAATAAAAATTATTTTCATGCTAAATAACTTTATCAAAATAATTGCATTAAATTATAATCATATTTCATTTATTAGAAGCAATTTCCAAGAAATAAACTTTCATTTTTTTCTTTCGTTCAGACTATTTCTTCTTCTTCACATTTATGTTAAAGCTTCCATGGCAAATTTCCATAGTAATAGGGTTCTGTGATTAAAATGTAAGAATTATTTAAAAATATTTAAAGTGATATTTTACATTTTCTTAAAATACATGTTTTCATAGTTTCTTTTGCTCAACAGAAGTATTCATTTATCACCTTTAGTAAATCTTAAGCTTTTTCACTAAATTAGTTTCAGTTTTAGGTAAAACAATGGATGCAAAATTTGTTTTTAAAAATGTAGAAGCATTTTAATTTTATTTTTTACGCAACATTTTTAGTTACAATTATATAGTATGAAGTACATTTAGCAGATATATTTTAAGGTTTTTTACTACACGCATTTTATTGCTCTTTTTTATTACCCGCATTTAAAAAACAAACATACTTTTGCACGGGTTTACAGAAAATGAAAATTACAAAACTAAGTACATAAATATTCTTTCAAAATAAATATATTCGCAGGTATTTGCAATTGCGCAGATACTTCAAAAATTTTTTTAACCAGCCATTTCATAAATAAGTTTTAGTCTCATTGAAAGAGAACAAACGCATTTTTTTCGTGAAAAGTCAGAACTTTTCATTCAATTAGTGTTTTTTTTTTTTTTTTTTTTTTTTTTTTTAGCGTACAGCTTAACGCATAATAGTGGGAAATTTCTGCAGGTATCATTTGTTATATGTTCCTTTCGTAATCATCTTATTGCGAAGAATGATTCATTGTTTCTCTCTCTCTCTCTCTCTCTGTATATATATATATATATATATATATCAATCGGTTATTCATATATTGCATATTACCAATCAAAATAAAGAAAATGTAACTAAATCTTTTTCACTTTAAAAATTGTGTTCTCATAATTTAGTTACCAAAACAACATAAGCCTTACGAAACAGTATTAGTTACATAATGAATTATATTATTTTACATAAAGTGAGTATCATTCTGATTAGTTTGAAAAAAGAACTATGCCTGTTTTCATGTGATGCATCTTACTCACTTGCTAAAAATAGCTTCTTAAAATCTCAAAGCAAGAAACGAGCATATAATACAGATCGAACATATAAAATTTTATTCATTTCAATATTTTAAACTTTATTATGCTTACAAATCTTTTTATTTCAAAAGCTCTAAATAGTACTTTCTCTCTCTGATCAGCTATCGTTCTTGGTTTAACATATTCAGTTAGGATTTTGTTCAGTCAGGATTTTGTTCAGTTATTAATATTATTTCTCAAAATCAGTGAAACTTTCATACATTATAAAATATCAAGGAAAATTTCCCGATTAAGTTTTTGTCCCGTTTTACTTACAAAGGGTTCAGAATAGACACTCAGGTGATCTAGTAACAAATGCATTACAAGAATTTATCACGTAGAAAAAATTCAGTTATTGATAATAAATGGGTATCAAGTTGACAGGTTTAACAGTATCTGATTATGGTGCGTTTAAGATGATAAAATAAATATTTATGCATTTTATTTCTTTATCATTTTTTTATTGGTAATGTGGTTTAGGGGTTTTAAATGCTGCAAATATAAGAATTATTTACTTTTAAAAATTTATTGGAAATAATTATTAATTATTTCCCTGAGGTATAACAAACTAAGATGGTTTTAGAGTAATGGAAATTAATAAAAACTATTACTACCGTCACCAATGACGTAGCTTTATAAATAGTAAAAATAATGAATCACCAGATATATCACCAGGATAATGATTATTTTTTTCTACTTTAATTCATAATATTAGTGACTTAATTTGACCATAATGTTAATTATAATAGAAATTTAAAAATAAGAAAAAAACTGCTGCTTAAAATCTACTAAATATTTATTTATTGTTAAATGTATTTTGTTTGACGCTTGAGATACTACCTGTAACTTCTAAAGCAACCGATACGCAGTGTCGTTCACTGCGATAGGAGTCTTAATCCATATGACACATTTGTCTTATATCAAGCTTTCATTTTCATAGTTTACGTCACTTCCATACTGTCAAGTTTTCTAAAACGTTGTTAGGAAAAAAACATCTAAACGGGTTCTCTTAGCTTTGGCCAACATTTAAAACATTTTTGCCTGTAAGTTCGGTTCCCGAACATAGCTAAACAAATGACTGGTTCAAGGTTGCACTTTTAATGAAAAGTTTGAATATTCAAACAGAAATTTCATATCTAATTTCGAATCTTCTTATCAAGAAACAAAGAACCGTGATGGCTCAGGGGACAGAACGCTCGCCAACAAATGAAGTGAACCGGGTTCGAATTCCAGCGATGGCTAGTCGATACGAATTCCGCATCTGGCTTGCACCAACCACAGTGTTAATATGAAATACCCTCAGTGTTGAATGTATCATGGGTTGGAGTTTCCTTGAAGTCAGGCTAACCATGGAAGGTTTTCATGTTTTTCCTCTCCATGTAATGCAAATCCGGGTTAGTTCCATCAAAAAAGTACTCCATAAAGGCAACTTTTCTTCCGTTACTTGATTTTGGAGTTCCCTTGTCTTCTGAATTGGGTTAAAACTTACAAGGCTATGGCGTTGAACATTGGTTGTCGCAAACCCAAAATAGGGTTGGCTGCTCAACGACGGCAATAAAGTGACATAAAATTTAATAATATAACAGAAACAAAACCTAATTTATATACGAAGTGAAAAAATATTTCTAAATGGTTGCAAGTTGAAAAAAATATAATTGTCAAAATTTTTTTTTTCTTAACAATTATATTTTTCTTAACAATTATATTTTTCTTAACAATTATATTTTTCTTAACAATTTTTTTTCTTAACAGCATCCCCTCTGCCGAGGATCAAAATAGCAATGGCATGTCTTCGGATCATCCTTAGGAATGTTTCCCTGACCGACCAATAGCCCATTGCGCAGCTCTAGAGTGACGTAAATTATGTACCTACGTACCTACCTTTTCTTAACAGTTTGTAAATATTTAAGCAGGAAGAGAAAGATTATCATTTATCTGAATAAATAATTTTCGCTGAAATGTGATGGCACAGAAAAGTGTTTAAATAAATTTATTTAATAATAAAAAAATTGATGTAATTTAAATTGAACTATTAATTGTCGGGATATTATTTAAAGCTTAATTAAACTGAAAATTTCTCTTAATATTTTGATGTATCCTTTGGTACTTTAAGTTCTGAGATTTCTCTAAAAATTAATAGATTCATGAATAATACTTTTTAACTCAAACTGTTCACTGCAGAGGCTAATTCGTGTATTTCCCGATTATATCCAAAATGATATTCACTTATTTCTTAATTTTGCGGTCTTCAATTTTACCATTTTTTAGCGCAATTGTGAAAATATATTATTTACATTAGTGTTTTAATCGAAATTGATGTTTCATTTGCTTTGGCGTTGTGGAATTCAATACTTATAAACACAAGTGAACCAAGTAGAATCAAACGCGGAATTATCTATTTAAGCCTTTTTGCATCGATCCTAAGGCTTAACGACAGTTCTATCAGCTTCATTAGCTGCTTATAAACGTCTTAAATCAAAACTCCTGAGAATAATCCAATTTTTATACTGAAGAATTTAAAATAGAACAATAATTACTTTAAATGTTTAATAAATATAAATTTAAATGTTTAATAATCTAATAAATATAGATTAAAATGTTTTTATATCTATATTTATTAGCATTTTATCGTTATTGAATCTGAATGAATTTTTATTGATAATTACTTGAACTATGTAAAAGGAAATATGTTAGAGTGAAATTAGTTTTCATTTGTCATGTGATCCTCATGACAGTTTTTTTTTCTCAGAAATTTATTTTTAAAAAAATAATATTTTCATTTAGAAGATTGTAAATGTGTTTATATCTTTATATATCAAGCATCCGTACAAACACTGTATATAATCCATGCATAACTATATTTAAAAACTATATAAAAATGTATTTAATAAAACTGTATCAAAGATATTTATATATAAAACTATATATAAATATTTTTTCATCTCCTTAATGGCTAAAAGCCGTCCTTCTAGTGTTTAGTATCTTAGAAATATACTTAGACCTTCTTTTTAAGATTTTATAAAATTTTCAGATTTTTATGTTTACATTGCCTTTAAGCTATTAGTGTGGAAATCCTGCATCATAAACTGTAGTAATTTTATTTCCATGTAGAATAATTTCTAACTGTATTTCCCCCAAAACATTCTGGAATTTTCGTATCTCCTGAAGTAGATTAACAACGTGCAGTTTCAAATTTAAAAATTGTGATAACTTATTTAATTGCACATATTTTTAAAATTTGGTAAATGAATAAATGATAATAATAATACTTTTTTATGAAGAAACATATAGTAAAAGATCTTTCCTAGCCATATCTTTGAATTCCTAATTATTTAAATATGCACTTAGATTTATTATATTTCATTTCATAAATTAAGACCCCGGAGTGAGTGGAGTAAATAGCGTACGTTTTGGTTTTATTAAGCAGTTTTTTTTCTCTCAGAAATGTCATTACAACCTAGTACGGTAATTTTTCCTGAATTCTTCTCTCCATGTAATTTAGAAAATGATCAGTAATTCATTTTCACATTGTGTAAACATTGTTTAGAGCAATAAAAATACAAATCACTTTAACATTGCACAGTATTTATCCCTTGTGACAAGATGGATTATTTTATGCATTTTATGCATCGACAAAAGCAATGTCTTGTTTCTGTTTCTTAATTGAGAATTTTCAATCTTTTGCAATTTTTCAGACTGCGTTGTTAATTTACAACCCTCTTGTTGTACAATTGTTTATTTCCATTTCATAATTTCTGCAGCTATATGTATAATTCCAGTCATATATCTTTAGAAAAATTTATCATTTAAATATGTCCTTGCTTCTGCATTTAAAATTAAAGTTCTAACTTTTACTGTTTGATCTGCCTCGATTTGAAATCCTAATTTAAAACTAAAACGACTCAATCACGTAGCAACTCCAACTTATCAGAGAGAACAAGATTCATCAGTCGCAGAAAGAATAAGTCTTCCACAACACAAAACTCAGCTGGTCTGTTACTCACCGACCTTTCTACGACGAGAAGTTCTGTATTTAAGAGAGGTCACCAAACAGAACAAAAATGGACACAGAAATTCATTAGGTGTCCTTGATTAAGACAACTGTTCTACATTTCTTTTTTTCCACAGACTTTGTACCCAGAGCTTCATTAGGCATCTTCTGAAACTCCACTTCTTGTGAGATACTCATTCCTAATGAAGATCTCAAATTCTAACTCACCAACGTCGATAGACAAATTTTTCATCCGAACATTCTTCCCTGCTTTATTCCAAAATTTCCCACTGCCATGGCTGTTGAGGAAAAAAAAGGGAAAAAGCCATCCGGCTAAGCCCCGTAAAAGTCGTAAGTAAGTGGAATAAAAAAAAAGATGTTGATATTGAAAAGCAGGAGGCAGAGTAAGAGACTTTATCATGAATGTAAATAAGTACGTTTATTTTCAATTTAAAATGCCTGCATCTATCTTTACAATTCCAGCGACATATCTTTAACATTTATCTTGAAACATTTATTACTAATTATGCATTTACTTCTGCATTTAAAAATAAATTGTGGATACTTATAAGAATGAGCTTACTTAATTTGAAACCCCAATTTAAAACTAAAACCGACTCAATCACGTAGCCACTCCAACATTCGAAGGAACACGATTCTTCAGGCACAGAAAGAAATATCTGTAGATTAGGTCTTCCACAATACAAAACGCAGCTGGCCTGTTACTCACCGACCTTTCCACGACGAAAAGTTCTCTATTTAAAAGAGAGGTCACCAGAGAGAAGAAAAAAGGACGCCGAATCTCATTATGTGTCCTTGATTAAGGCAAGGGATCCGCAATTCTTTTCTTCCCACAGACTTTGTGCCCTGTGCTTCATTAGGAGTCTTCTGGGACTCCACTTCTTGTCGGATACTCATTCCTAATGAAGATCTCTAATTCCAACTCGCCGACTTCGATCCACAATATTCTTCATCCGACCACTCTTCCCTGTTTTATTCCGAAATTTCCCTCTTCCATGGCTGTTGAGGAAAAAAAAAGGGAAAAAAGTTATCCGGGGAAGCACCATAAAGGTCGTGAGTAAGTGGAATAAATAAAAAAAAAGATGTTGATAATCAAAAGCAGAAGGGAGAGTAAGTAACTTGTTTAAGAAAGGTCGTTTTTGCGAGGAAATTTTTCAATCAAACTCGCATTTGCATTATTAGAGTGTGATAAATTATTTATGTTTCAGGGAGAAAAAAAATTCTAAAAGAAAACTTTAGTTCGAGGTGCTTCCAACATCCTCTTTTTATTAGATATGGGATGGGTATGGGATTTTAAAAAAACCTATATCAATTTTAGATTAAGACCTTACACCAAATGTTGCATTCGTGTCATAAGGTTGTTCGTTGCCTGTATTGGGTGTATCGTATGTAGATAAGCAATAAGCTGCTTATAAGCTGATTAAAGATGGATTTTGATACAACGTTGAAAATTATATCACTATTTTAAAAATTTAATAATTTTAAGAGAATTTTCTAACTTTTATATTTCGAATTAAAATCGAATTTCGTGATGAGGATGTTTTTTAATCTTAGCTGCGAGTATGTAAAAGAAAAACGAAATATCATTGAATAAGAAAAAGAATGAATATTTTTGGAATTTCCAGTTTTTATTATTTACCATCGTTATTATTTAAGATCATAACATCATAACAGAATAAATTACTGTTCATGAGTAAAAGAACGTGGTGAGTTTTAAATTAAATTAAATGTAAAGTTTGAAAAGGTGACATTTTTATATAACGGAAAAGGTTTGCCATCTACTCACTTCACATTCCACCCGCAAGATTGTTTCTCATTCATTATTGATTATTTTCCCTAGTGGTCGATATTTTATCCAAAAATAAAGAGGATTTTATTAATAATGTGCATTACTATTTTAATGTTATGTGAGAACACTCTGTTAATATGCCAGTCGTAAAGAAATGAACAATTGCATGAATTTGGAAGATTATCATTTGTATTTGAGAGAAAAAAAACAACAACTCAGAACTATAGTTTATGTGGCTCTATAAGAAGAAATAAATACGAAGCAAAAATTCATAACAGTTCAAATTGGGAATAATTTCAATCTTCTTTTCAATTATGTTTTTCATATTTAAAAAAAAAATCAATTTAATAAAAATAAACTCTTTCTACTTTCTTTATTTTACCCATTACTCAAGAGAGCACTTTTTCTTTCCTTTTTTTAAGTTAACATTCATTTTGATCATATACGTTTATCTCTGTAAGCTATAAGCTAATCTTTCTATCTTGATATCTTCCGGTCTTATACTTCAAAACCTTCCAGAATTTTCATGAAGTTGAACATACTGAAATATATATTCTTTAAATTTCTAGTTACTTCATTCTAGAAATTTCTGAAATTTATTTATAAATAGATGATGATTTGTGTTTAAAATCTGAATAGATCAGTTTACCAAACATTTAATCCTGCATGAACTATTTTTCATATTTTCATTACTTTCTTTCCGCAACAAAACATAACGTGAGTTTATAGTATGCAAATGTAGAGAGTGAGAAATAGATTTTAGTTCAACAATGGCTAAATAGTCCTCCTTAAAGTATTAAAAAGGGAGAAAAATCTCGACAAATGCATTTAAAGTTGTAAAAACTTTCCAACAAATTGGAATTTTGAAAAAAATAAAATGACCTCTGTTTATAAATAAAATGACCCTTTTTGAATTTCGAATTTATTTCAAGTTTTTAATGTCCTTTCAGCTGATTGCTTAGATTACCGCAATTAATATTTCTCTAGTTAATGCTCGGACTTTAATTTTTGTTTATTCTACCGTGCACTTTAATTTTCTTTTTTCCGTTGCAGATTCAAGCTTTTAAGTCTTATAGAGTTTGCGCAGCAAAATAAAATGTAACACCAAGTTATGTAAAGATGAAAGAATTGAAAAAAATTTTGACACTAAGACTTGCAAATAACTTTTGAAAAAATTAAAATTAAGGAAAAAGAACTTTCGTTAAGGTTATAAAAATAAATGGCATTTTCAAGTCTTCAAAGTAGACGGAGTAGGCTCACATGGTGTTTTGTACTACAAGTTCAATAATTAATAACTCTTTGAATAGTTATTGATTTTATTCCTTCATACAACATGTACATTTATCTATAGTCATTTCAAATTTGATGTTTCTATCTTCTTTTTTTTAAACTTTTACTGAACAAAACAACTTGCAACGTAAATTTGAATGCACTGTCTTTTACGGATTACTTATTTTTAATGTAATAAGCCCGAGTAAAAAGTGACAAAAATATTACAGACATTAATAGTACAAAAGCTTTTTTCTGCATCTTTCTCGTGGAATGCATAGAAAATTCATATGTTATTTTGATTATTTATTATTAATTATTACATAAAATGAAAAGAAAATTTAAATGGTTCAATAGATGTCTCAAAATGAATGCGTGATTATGGATTCTGTTTTCTTTAGTTGTCATGATACTTTAACAAATGTTTACATTGAATTTGTATATTCTTTATAGAATTACATGGTGAAAAATATCTCTGTGTGGGAAATTAACTATGTTCTACTTTGAGCTAGTTCAAAGATAAAAGGTAAAAATAAACGAGAGACAGAATCAGATTTTTTCTCTTCGCAATCCAGTGCTTTAATGTTTGCTTTTATATGCACAATATTTACAAAAAGCGCAAAATTGTGCAACAGAAAGCTTTTATTTATTTTTGAAAATAGCTAAAATATATATAAATGTAAAATAGAGGTAAACAAAAGTGATACTGGACAAAAAACTCCTTAAGAAACTAAAAACTTTTTGTAGTGTTACATGATCTGACGTATTCTTCAAGCAACAGTTATATAATTTTTTAAGTATGGTTTCTACAGTTTCAGTAAGATTTATCATTACATTCTCAATTATTCTAGAGCTTGATGCACGAGTTCATGTATTTTTGGTTAATAAAAGTATATGATTGTATCGAAAAGCAATAAAAATCAAAAATATTTATCTAAGAAAACATTACATTTAATGTTTTTTACGAAACAAAGCTTTTGGTTTCAATCTTCGTTAACGTTTTCTGTTTGTAATGTATTCAATACTTTACACTATTAGTTATTTAAAATATTTTTAACATAAAAGATAATAAAAAGAAAAATCTAAACACCCAATAGATATACTTTATCCTAAAAAAAATTCTTTTAAGAATTACTGGATACAGTCCCTTTTCATCTTAACCAGCAACAGCTGAGAGCTGCTGCTTTCTGCTCTCTTGAACTCATTGTTTTGATATTTGGTCTTTGAAATCCAGTATCTTTACCTAAAGGACAAAATCACATCACAAAAAGATTTTTTTAATAAACGAAAAAAAAGAATAGGTAGAAAAATCATACATACGAGAAATACAGAGACCAAAACTTCTTCACTACAAGTTTAGCGTACTTTAAGTTGAGTAACGTAGCGTAGAAAAAAATCTTTTGAAGTCTCAAGTACTGACTTTGATGCCAAATAAAGCATGAAATCTACAGAAGCCACGAGTCTCTTTCTAGAAATAATATCTGATATTAATACTTAAATCTTTTGTATGTTTTGCTACTTTTTATTTCTTAAATTTTGTTTGCTTTGAAATAAAAAATCAAACATACAAAATAGTTTCTGTGAACCAGTCTTCATTTTTTTGTGAATTTATAAAATAATTACTATAAGAGTATATTATTATGTTCTGGTTGAATTAAAAGCAGTATTGTATCAATTACAGAGGGAAATGGTTCTTCAATAAAAACTGGTTTTAAATTAATTTTCTTATTGAGTTTGTAATTGGAATATAATGGAGTTATTAAAGATTGTACCTCTACTCAGAATTTTAAAAAGCATGTTAGGAAAAAAGAAATTTTTAGATTTCGATGTTCAAGAAACAGAAAAATTTCCTGTGTCATTTCCTCTAAGTATGATAAAAGTAAAATCAACGTACATAGCGGTAATTACAATTCTGTTTAGAAAAAAAAAACATAATTTTCAGGTAAAAAAAAATAATTCTGGTTAATAAAATGAAAGTATGCAGAATTTAACCCTTTCATATGGTACATTCTTAGTTCATATGGTAATGGTTTACCGGAAACTTTCGTTCTCAAAATTGCGGTTTTGATTGCCACACATTTAGCAGAAATTAAAAACTTAAATTAATTAAAACGAATAAATTGTTTTTTTGCCATGCTCTAAGATGTGATAAAATTACTATTAACCACATTTTATCACATATTATAAAACCATATTTTATGGTTAATTTTACCAAAAATTAATTACACTAGCTCTTCAGTAAAAATTACTGAGCTCTTTGGTGCTCCCATAGAGCCAGAAACACGATAAATTTTGTCATATACTGGCAATTTGGCCATATTTATTTCACAGTGTACAATAAATGTAATTGTTAGAAATATTTAATTTGAAGAAAAAAGTAATCTTTAACATAGCAAACAAGTTTGCAAACTGATAAAATATTTTTTGAACTTATTTAGGATATTGATTACGATCTTTATAGTTTAATAAGTTTTTTTTGTTAGCTGGATATTTCAGTTTTGATCAAGTTAATTCAGAAATTTCTTCTTAATAATCTACTTTCTAACTGAATAGTAAGCGGTTAAGCTGTTTTATTTGCATTAGTGAAAAAATGTTTTATACAACTGTTTTAAAGTCAAATGTATGTGTGTGTGGAGACTCCAATTTAATAATGAGATTTAATGTAATATAATTCTATAAATTTAAATGTAGAATTGAATATCTCAGCAAAAATAATACATTTTTTCCATGTTTCTAATGATTAGCTATCATAGTAATTGAAAAATCTTTTTTGCAACTAGAAGAATTTCATTTCAATCTCAAAGTAGGAAGATAATCATTCAACATGTTACATAGCTTTGATAAAAAGTGATTATGAAAATCCTTTGCTGAAACTAAAGCATATGACTTTGATAAAATGATTTCTTAGAATTTCGTCAATTTCTCATTTTCAGAGTTTTAGTTTTTTAAACTGGAAATACCATTATAAGGAAACTACTGTACGGTAGTTTTTCACACGTTTTTTAAATATATTTCATATCTCACGCCTTTGAAGTCAAAATTTCAAAATTTAAATATTTTAATCCTTTCAAATTTCGTATCGTTAAAATATTTAGTCAAAAAATATAGTTCATTAGTAATTTTGTGGAAATCCAACTTAAATAATTTAACAACGTAAAGCTGAACTTTTACTAGCTACT